>NC_043020.1:30061689-30121689 GCF_006345805.1 Octopus sinensis
ATTGCAGCACAAGACCAAAGCCTCCCCACCAGAAATTACCAAAAACATGTAATGAAAAGAAATATTACAAGTAACTGCAGAATATGTGGAGATGGACAAGAAACAATAAATCATATTATCTCTAGCTGCCCAGTCTTGGCTAAGAAGGAATATATTCACAGACATGACAGAGTTGGAACCTACATACATTGGAAGCTATGCCAACATTATGGAATAACAACAGAAAAAAGATGGTATAGGCACACACAGAAAAGGTCACAGAAAACGAGAAAGCAACCATACTCTGGGATATGCCGATACACACAGATAGAGAAATTAAGGCCAACAGACCAGATATAGTTGTCAGAGATCATGAAGAAAAAAAATGCTTTCTAATTGATGTATCAATACCGGCAGATGACAACGTGTCTCTAAAAGAAATGGAGAAACTCTCAAAATACAAAGACCTGGAAATAGAGGTAACTAGAATGTGGAATCTGAAAACAGAAACAATTCCTATCATAGTAGGTGCATTAGGCATGATAAAAAAATATTCAGACAAATACATAACAAAAACACCAGGACTTACAAACACATATAACATACAGAAAATTGCACTACTAGGCACTGCACACATCCTACGCAGAACACTTTCCATACAATAACCATCAGAGCATCACAACAAATCACAGCACATACCCAAGGCACACAGAGCTGCGCTCGGTAGTGAAGTGAAAGCACGCTATAAAAAATAAAACTACTGAATAATAATAATAATAATAATAATAATAATAATAATAATAATAATAATAATAATAATAATAATAATAAACGTCTCTACTATAGACACATTGCCTGAACTTTGGAGAGAAGGAGCTTGTCCATTCCATCGAGCTCCGTGTTCGGTTGGTATTTAATTTATCAGCTTCGGCGGAACTTGAGCAGTTTTGACTGGTGGTTAACTAATTTGTCAGGTGAAAAAAGAAAATGAACAGCTGGCAATAAACAATGGAAGACTAGAGAAGTAAGCTCCAGGCAAACAAAAAAAAAAAAAAGGAAAGAAAGAAAAGAAAGGCCTAATGTTTTATAAATAGAATGATAAGAATATAACAATTGTTTTTTTTAGAAAGAGTTGGGTGATTATGAAAGAAGGAAGGCTGCGAGAGTGAAAGTAAATGGATGCTGAAAAGAGAAGTGTGTCTGAGTTGGTAGATCTTCTCAGTTGGTAGAGACTGATAAATAAATGCCCCTGGGTATTTCCCCCCCCCCTTGCCCCACCGTCCTGATTTAGACTCAAGGCCAGTAATTTTGATTATACTGACCCCCCTCCCCCAATATTTAATTTGATTGGTACTTTATTTGCAACCCTGGGGAAGTGATGGCAAAGTTGTCCCCAGCAGGATTTGAACTCAGAATGTATGATTCAAAAGGAAATACCAGAGGACGTCTTACCCAACGCCTTACCAATTCTGTCAATCCTAATAATAATTGATCCTAACGAAATACCGATTCGTCTCCATATATATTTATCAAATATCTATAAAACCAGAATAATTATACTTCAATATGTATGAAGTTCATCTTTATTTATGACAGTCGACACCTACAAGCTTAAATACAAGTCTAACACAGAGTTAGCCAAAATAATACTTTCTAATTTTCACACAAGGCCAGCAATTTTAGGAGGAGAGAGTTAATCAATTACATTTCCCCCAGAGTTCAACTGGTACTTAATATATCGACCCCGAAAGGATGAAAGGCAAAGTTGACCTTGGCAGAATTTGAACTCAGAACATGAAACCAGAAGAAATGTTACTAAGCATTTGGTCCGGTGTGCTAACGATTCTGCCAGCTTGCTGCCTTAATTAGCCAAAATAATTACAGAAATAAAAGTAAATGAAAGCTACTTCTATAATTAATTATAAGACTAATAACTTAGTCTTATAGCTTTCGTTAAGCCTGCTTTGACCATTTTCCTAAACTATAAACAAAAATAATGAAAAATAAAAAAATAATGAAAATCAATGGCAACAACTAAAAGACCAAAAGACCCAACAAATCTCAGTTTTGGCTTCGGAAAATGTGCCAAAGCAACCTTGAAAAGAAGACAAATAGTTAAGAGAAACAATGCCACAATTGATAGAAAGTGAAATAAGAGAATTAGACCAAAACTAGATACATAAATACTTTTGGAATCAATAAACTAGACAAGGTACGACACACGCAAACGAAAGAGAAGATAAGGAATGCTATAGGTGTGTCAGAGTGATACTTCAAACAGAACTTGATGCGCAAAACAAGGTTATAGGTAAATAGTATGGCTGTCCCAGTTATAAGTTATAGTAATTGAACTAACCAAGCTATTCAGAAAAAAATAAGAAAAACAATGACAGAATTTAGAATTCATCAGCAAAATCTGACATAGAAAGGTTGAATATACAACAAATTGAAGGCGGTAGAGGCCTTATGCAACTAGAAAACTACAATGAAATAACCACCATAGGATTACAGAAATACCTAACCCAGAACCAAGAAAAACTGGTACAAATAACTGCAAAGCATGAGCAAAATAAAAAAAAAACTGTTTTCTGTCTTTAAGGAAACCGAAAAATACAAGAAAGCCCCTTCAATCTCGTCCACCATACAACCACTTTTGCCATGGTCACCAGGCATATAAACGGCGGGGCGATCTTCACGATGGATTCAGTTGACTGCCGGATCCGTCCCACACACAACACCAGGTGTTCAACATAAACCCACAAGTCAGCAATGCTCGGGCACTGGACGAATGCGTGCAGAACGGTTCCGTTGCTCTGCGCACATCTCGGGGAGGTCCGTCTAACATCTCTAACATTTATTTTCTTCTTCCCTTTGCTATTACCCCTATTTTTCGATTTCGCTAAATAAGGGACGGTTTCTCCATTTTATTTTATGTTACAATATAATTTGTTTTGCTTCGCTTTTGGCAGCAGGTTTTCTCTTAATTCTTGCTGATTGCTGAAGTTCTTAATCCACGCGGATCATACGAAGATTTCTTGATAACAACATGTTAATGAATAGGTTTAGATCCTTCAGCATTGTTGATATTCGAGTTTATTTCTACGAGTAGAACTTCTTGCAAGGCCTCGTGATACGGAATCTATTCTTCTTTTTCTTTTTTCTTATTCTTTCTTATTTTTTTTTTTTTTTGTTTCTTGCTGAGTTGCTTTTGACTGTAGATTAGGAAGTGGTTTACGTTGATCCATTTCATCGATTTTATTCTGCTCGCATTTTTTTCCATTCTTTATTGATTCTGAATAGTTCTACTCAATAGTAATCCCAGTTAATCTGTTATAATGAGCGTTATTGTGTGTGTGGGTGTGTGTGTGTGTGTGTGTGTGTGTGTGTGTGTGTGTGGTAGGGATTAATGGTATGATTTTCGTTATGAGTTGCTTGTATTAGGGACTTATCTTCTAACCGTTATCTTTTACTTGTTTCAGACATTGGACTGTGGCCATGCTGGAGCACAGCCTTGAAAGGTTTAGTCCAACAAACCGACCCCAGTACTAATTTTCTAAAGTGTAATACGTATTCTATTGGTCTTTTTTGCCGAAACGCTAAGTTACCAACCAAAAATGATTACCAAGCAGTGAGGGGACACACACACACACGTGTTATACACGACGGGTTTCCGCACTGTTTCAGTTTCTCAAATTCACTGACAAAGCACCGATCAGAGCTACAATAGACGAGGTGCCGCGTAGTGGGATTGAACCCCAAACCTCGTGTTTGCGAAGCGATCTTCTTTCTCCTTCTGGGGTTTTCCTTCTCTTCCTTCCTCTGCACCTGGTTTTCTTTCCTCGTAGAACCTAATCCTTTTCATATCTGATTGGTTCTCTTGTGTTTTCATTGTATTTTCACGTCTCATTTGTCCAATGTACGACTGTTTCTTTCCTATTGCACTCTCCCCCCTCCACCTTTATGCAAATTTATTTCTTGTATAAGATTAATTATGTTGTGATGTTCTCATTTGTCAGTGAGAGTTTATTGTGTTTGTGTGGGTCAATTTTTTATTTAATTTTTAATGGATATCCTTTGCCTGGTTTGCATTTTCTATAATCTTTTTACTGTTTATTATGAATTCTCCGTACATTCGCTAATGTGTTTGCATCTTTTTACACCTTTATACCTTCTTTATAACTTTATAGGGCTCGTATGTATTGGTTGTAGCAGCGATGTATAATATAAGTGCAATAGGGTATTTGTCTACGCATTTTCTTTGGTCTAAGGGTTTCTTAATTTTTGTGTTTATTTGGGGCAGGGTAGCTATGCAAGGTGAGTGGTGTTTTTTTGTTTTTTTGGAAGTTAAATTTTGAGATGAAACCGCCTTCCACGGCATATGTCACATACAATAAATAAGGTATCATAATGCAATGAAAATACGACTGAAACAACAAAGAGAACAAGACATTGAAGCAAAATAAAATCAAGGACAGAAACGGATACGGAGAACAAAAAAAAGACAACCCAAAATGAGAGTGAAGATCACACAAATCACCATGGAAACAGCAAACCAAACACCCAGCCACAACAGCGACATCTTTAACAAACCTCACACTTTAACAATGAATAAAAGAAAAACACTCATAACAACAGATAAATCAGAATTAAGATCGAAGAGGAATCTATTAGAATCAATAAAGAAAGCAAAATGATCCGAGCAAAATCGATGAACATAAACCGACGTAAGCTTCTTTGCGCGTTAATTTCATAAGAAACTCTCGTTAAACTCACGTTACGTCGCTCAATACACGTCTTGAATCAATGGCAATTGGTTTATTATTATCGTTTGATTCATTAATCGATGTAGTTGATCTGTTTTTAAATAGTTTTACTTTTATTTTAACCTGGTTCCATTTGTTCACTTTCCGTTTCGTTGCTTACCTGTTTATTATTGTCGCACGTTTATGATTATTCGCTTTCTGTTGGTTTTTATTTCTTTGTTTTTTGTTTTGATTTTTAAATCAATATATTTTGTCTAAAATAATCTCATTTAAAACATAAAATAAGCGCCATTATTTCTTACTGAACGCTTGAGTAGAATCGCCAGTTTTTGTGAATCTGATAATGTTCTTCAATATAAATTTCCTTTTGCACGAGAGCTGGGTTTCAACATCCGCATTGTTATCCAAACCCACCCAATCTACCTTCTTCTTCTTCTTCTTCTTCTTCTTCTTCTTCTTCTTCTTCTTCTTCTTATTATTATTATTATTATTATTATTATTATTATTATTATTATTATATTATTATTATTATTATTATTATTATTATTATTATTATTATTATTATTATTATTCTCCTTCTTCTTCTTCTTCTTCTTCTCTTCTTCTTCTTCTTCTCCTTCTTCTTCTTCTTCTCCTCCTCCTTCTTCTCCTCCTCCTTCTTCTCCTCCTCCTTCTTCTCCTCCTCCTCCTCCTTCTTCTTCTCCTCCTCCCCCTCCTTCTCCTTCTTCTTCTTCTTATCCTTCTTCTCTTTCTTCTTCTTCTTCTTCTTCTTCTTCTTCTTCTTCTTCTTCTTGTCTTACTTCTCAGAGCGCTCGGTCTCGTTTGCTCTGGTTGATTCTGTGAGAGCGGATATACGTGTCATATGTCCCACGGGGGCTCTTTCCTCACGTTATAAGCTTTGATACTTGTTTGTTAATAATCGAGGGAGACATTCAACATCCAAGTACCAATCGCAAAATCCTAGCTGTCCCCAGCACAACATTTTTCGGGGCTTCCTCTACTCTCACGTCAATTCTGATTTCTCTGACATATTTCTTGAACTTGGTTGTTAATACTCCGAATGCCCCTACAACTTCTGGAATGACAGACACTCTCCTCATAATCCACATTCTTGCAATTTCGCCATTTAGTAGTCTTTTAATAGTCTGTACTTTTCAGTCTTTTCTGGTTCTTTGTCACTTATGCGTGCATCCCCAGATATTGCAACATCAATAATCTTGGTTTCCTTCTTTCCTTTATCTACACCAATAATATTTGCTCTCTGAGCATCGATTAGGCAGTCATATTGGATTGTAAAATCCCACAGTATCTTAAATTCCTTGTTCTCAGTGATTCCTTCTGGTTCATGTCCGTACCGTTTCCGTGCTCTGTCCAGGCCGTACTTTTCACATAGCCTCCAGTGGACGAACTTAGCCATGTTACCATGCCTCCTTTTATAGTGCTTTTCGGCCAGCTTGCTACACTCACTCACAATATGTGAGATTGTTTCGTTTTTTTCTGCATATTGTGAGTGACTGTAGCAATTATTATTATTATTATTTTATTGTCTTTGCACAGCTTCTAACGCTGGAGATGTACTACGGTGTCAGTGAACTAAGATAACACCCATCAGTTTTCGAGCACCATCTGGAGTTTTCTGAGAGCTCTTAGAGACTTACATGCGTAGCGGGCTTGCTACCTGCAGCCTATGGCACCATGCTATCTAATACTTACCTGATTATTCTGGCCGTGCCAAGGAGACAAACCTTTTCTAACAGTTCTACTGTTACGAAGAAAGCGGCTTTAATAGCCCAAGCAGATATTGAAGCTGCGCTGAGACGTATCAGGGATTACGCAGAGTACATAGCGGGGGTAGACAATACGGCACCATTTCGGTGCTTTTTAAGTCAAAAGCCCTCGCTATAAAGCACTCAATGACCCCCAGGAAGGTCATTATGTGCCCATCTGATATGGGAAAAAGAAAGGCACAACGTGCCGCCTGGATTCAAGACTTCATCTCACAACCTTATGATCATTAGTCGAACACGTTAACCACTGCTGGTGCCTTCAGTAGAGTTGTCAGTGTTTCACAGAAATAAAAAGACAGTGAAAGCAACGCATAATAGCTAATGGCCTTTGATGTGTACACCAGGGGAACGGAGAGGAGGAGAGGAGGAGGGTGAAGGAGTAGAATAGGAGTGAACGAGTAGGAGAGAGAAGGAGAAAGAATAGGAGACAAAGGGAAAGAGTAAAAGCAATGAAAAAGAGTAAGAGAGAGAGAGAGATGGAGACATAATGTCGAATCCTTTTGCCAAACAAGTAAAAACTCCCCAAATTATTAGTTATTTTTTTTGTTTGTTTGTTTTTTGAGGAGGAGATTTAATCCTTACATTTTTTTGTGCAAAAAAAACAAGAAATATTTTTATGCTAATTGTTATTATGAAAATGTTTATTTCGTATGAATAAAAAAACTGAACGAATCAACAACTGTTGTGGAATGAATTCACCAATTTTGCTTTGTGTAGAAATAATGAATTCTGTCGACAAACAAATAGCTCAGTCATGGGGGGTTGGGGTTGGCTCAACTTGGCATCGGAGAGTATTCTGATGTTGGACTATTATTAGAATTACGATGCCTGGCTGACTGTTCTTTGTTACCGAAGCTTCAGGATTATGAATTCGAAAATAAGATTATAACAGAAGCTAACAACGAAAGCTAGAGTGAATAAGGGTAGAAACAATGGGAGGCAATCTTTCGAACTTTGTACATAAAATATAGCGAACAAAATGGAAACAAACTGCATCAAAGTGAAAGGTAAACGCATATTTGGCAAAATTGGTCAGCAATCGATAATAAAAAGTACTGGTTGTAAAATTCGATTTATTTAGCAGAGAGGATGGAAAATAGGAAATCAACAAACCAACTTCGGTGTTCTTCTTCTACTGATGCGTGTATAAATCCGTCAATGTCAGCTGAAGTTGTTCGTCTTTAAGCGTTGGACATAAAAGAAAAAAGACGGAGGTCGATTTGTTTGAGTGAAAATACTTCAAGGCGGTGCTCCAGCATGGTCACAGTACAATGACTGAAACAAGCAGAAGACAAAGAAATATTTTTGAAGCTTCTACAAATACAAAAATAAAAGCTTTTATAGATTGCAAAGCCATCTTTACAAAGTGGGGACTGCCATGTCTATTCCCATCCCCCCCTCTCTCTCACTCTCCCCCCTCTCTCTCGCTTTCCTTCTTTTCTACCTCGTCCCTTTGCCGTTGTCCTCAGTGACCTGTTTGAAGTCTGCAGCAATTTGCCCGTCCGCTATCTTTATTGCTGTTATTGTCTCCAAAACCCGAACCGAGGAAATAAAATCTGTCTCTCATCTGTCAAATCGGTAAGTTCCTGTCAGATTGCACCGCCAATGCCTCGACTGATGGCACTCCCTTTGCCCCATATTCCATCAACTTTGATATACCCAAGATTCGGCTTTTGTCGCTACAGCCTTCTCCCTATGCATCAATCCCGACCAGCAGCGCCATACGCTGACTCAATTAATGTCATCTTCCAGTGTTTTCTAACCTTCTGCACCCAAACATCAATCACCCAGTTGCAGCCTCGAAATCTCACGTCTCATCACACTGGCTTCATGTACAGAGACCTTGAAAATATTCTCCAATAATAATAATTCTGTCTACAAAAGGCACAAAGCCCGAAAAAAAATGTTGGGGTGGGTTAAGTCGATTACATCGACCTCAGTACTTGACTGGTACTCAATTTACCAAACCTGAAAGGATGAAAGGCAAAATCGACCTTGGCGGAATTTGCACTCAGAACTCAGACGGACGAAATGCCGCTAAGGATTTTGCCCGGCGTGCTAACGGTTCTGTCAGCAGGTAAATCGGTTACATCGACCCCAGTTCTTAACTGGTACTTATTTTATTGACATCGAAAGGAGAAAAGGCAAAGTCGGCCTCCGCGGAATTTGAACTCAGAACACAAAGCCAGGTGAAATGCCGTTAAGCGCTTTGTCCGTTGCACCAACGATTCTCTCAGCTCGCCGCTTTCATTAGTTTCAAATGTTACCAAAAAGCTAAAAATTTCAGGGATGGAGGTAAATCGATTACATCTACCCTAGTACGCAACTGGACTCCGGAAGGATGAAAAACAAAGTCGACCTCAGCGGCATTTGAACTCAGAACGTAAAAACGTGTTACAAAACCCAATCTGTTGTTTTGTCCCATTCTTTGTGTAGCCCCCTGTGGGTAATAAAGAAATTGGTATTTCGTCTGTCTTTACGTTCTGAGTTCAAATTCCGCCGAGGTCGGCTTTGCTTTTCATCCTTCGGGGCCGATAAATTAAGTACCAGTTGCATACTGGAGTCGTTGTAATCGCCGAACACCCTCCCACCCAAATTTAAGTCTTGTGCCTAAAATATCATTCAGCGAAATTAATAACGGGCGATTCTACATGAAAAAAGCCGTTGAGGCCCAGAATCCACCAAACTGCAACGAGGACTCGACCTTGCGGAGGAAACCCTAGCATCAATTGGATTATATTTCTTTATTGCCCACAAGGGGCTAAGCATAGAGGGGATATACAAGGACAGACAAAGGGATTAAGTCAATTACATCAACCCTAGTGCGAAACTGGTACTTTATTTAATCGACCCCGAAAGGATGAAAGGCAAAGTCGACCTCGGCGGAATTTGAACTCAGAACGTAGCGGCAGACGAAATACCTATTTCTTTACTACCCGCAAAGGACTACACACAGAGGGGACAAACAAGGACAGACAAAGGGATTAAGTCGATTACATCGACCCCAGTGCATAACTGGTACTTATTTAATCGACCCCGAAAGGATGAAAGGCAAAGTCGACCTCGGCGGAATTTGAACTCAGAACGTAGTGGCAGACGAAATACCGCTAAGCATTTCGCCCGGCGCGCTAACGATTCTGCCAGCTCGCCGCCTTATATTAATCCCACTTGGATTAATTAGCAAAAAGGCATTTCATCGTATTCTGCATTCTTGGATATTTCGGTGGCACAGCACCGTCTGGAGAGCCTCCGCATAAATAAATCAAACTTCATTATTAACCGAGTGCATAAAGAGTTCAATGCTATGAAGGAAGTCATCGATATCTTTCTAAAGCAAAGAGAGATGAGGAATAAAACCAACTCCGTGTTTATGAGAAGATGAATCTTGGAAGGAGATTCGTTGCTTCTCTCGACTCTTCTGCTTAATTCTGACCCCGTTCACAAATCTGTGGATTAAAAGCCATTAGTGGCTATAAGCATCTCGGATTATTTATAAGCCATCTCCTATCTATGGACAATTGTAAAATATTTACAAGAGACAACAGCCTGTCGGAAAATCGACAGAAAATTGTTAGCGCGGCTGTGTGGTAAAAAAATTTGTTTTCCAACCACATAGTTCCGGGTTCAATTCCTCTGTGAGTCACCTTGGGCAAGTGTGACCTATTTTAGTCTCGGGTCGACCAAAGTCAAGCGAGTAAATTTGGTAGACGAAACCTGAAAGACGCTCGTCGTTTATGTATGTATGTATGTATGTATGTATGTATGCATGTATGTATGTATGCATGTATGTATGTGTGTACGTATGTATGTATGTATGTATGTATGTATGTATGTATGTATGTATGTATGTGTGTATGTATGTATGTGTGTATGTATATATGTATGTATGTATGCATGTATGCATGTATGTATGTATGTGTGTAGGTATGTATGTATGTATGTATGTGTGTATGTATGTATGTATTATGTATGTATGTATGTATTATGTATGTGTGTATGTATGTATGTATGTACGTACGTACGTACGTATGTATGTATGTATGTATGTATGTATGTATGTATGTGTGTATGTATGTATGTATTATGTATGTGTGTATGTATGTATGTATTATGTATGTATGTATGTCTTTGTGCTTGTATTTATCTCTACCACCTCTCGACAACTGGTATTGGTTTGTTTACGTTCACGTAACTAAGTGGTTCGTCATAAGACTAATATAATATAAATACCAGGCTTTAAAAGATTAGTACAGGGAACGATTCATTCGATTAAAAACCCTTCAAGGCGCTGCTCCAGTATGGCCGCAATCCAATGAGCGAAAAAGAGCGAAAGGTAAAAGGTAAATCTAACTTAGGAATGCAAGTAATTATGGGACAAGAAAACTGTGCCAAAGACTGTGAGAGGCAGAGGTGTATAAAGTGGGACGATTAAATCAGATGCTGATAGTGAAATCGGAGAATTAGACTCAACTCCACATTTGTGGATGACAAAAGTGATAAGATACAACAGACGGAAATTAAAAAGAAACTTATGAACGAAGAACTGTTGAAGGACCAGACGAATACCGAAAGCCTGAGCTCAACGCTGGAAATCAGATAAGAGATATAAATAGACTGATTAACCGTTCCAGTTGTAAACCGTTGCTCTAAAGAAATTAGACATCTTTCTGAAAGCACAGCCACAGAAGTGATGTAGATGGAATATAACTGCTCTGCACAGAAGAGGAGGGGCCCTGATACAAAACGAGGAAAGTGGGACAATGTCTAAAGAGGTACGGAGGTAAAAATGTGTTTCTCTCTGCATAATAAATTTTATGATTTTCTTTTTACTTGTTTCAGCCATTTGGATTGCGGCCACTCTGGGGCACCCCCTTGAAGAATTTTTAGTGGAACTAATCAAGTGCAGTACTTTTTTTTAACGCCTAGTACTAGTTCTATCGTGTCTTTTGCCGAACTGCTAAGTTGCGGGTTGTCAGTAGGTGAAGGGGACGCACACATAAACACACACACACGCACACACACACACACACACGCACACACACACACACACACACACACACAAAACACACACACGCACACACACAAACACACACACGCACACACACACACACACTTGTATGTATATGTGTTTATACGACGGGCTTCTTTTTGTTTCTGTCTACCGAATCAACTGACAAGGTTTTGCTCAGCCTAAGGCTATGCTTGAGGACACTTGCCCAAGGTACCATGCAGTGGAATTGAATCAGGGGCCATGTAGTCGGGAAATAAACTTTTGACCCCACATCAATGCAAGGAAACCACGAAGTAGAAACTTTAAACGAACAACTTCAAAGAAAGACATGATAAACGATTTTAAAAAATACTAAAAAAAAGAAAAAAAACAACGAAAGATTAAATCAAAACGAGGAAATAGAATGAAGAACTTGCAATAATGGTAAACTGGGTTAGAACTCACCCCGACCCCGACCCAGTTCTACATTCTCAACAGACAATGTTGCACGTCAGGAATACGGAGATGCACTTGGTGGTGTTAAAGGAAATCGCATGAAACTGGTTGGGGAAAAATAACAACTAGTGAGTGAATTTGGTCGAGAGACTGTGCGGAAGCCTGCTTTATGTATGTATATATGTACGTATGTATGTATGTTCTCTTCTGTTTTTAATTATTTAAATTCTTACTCTGGGGAAGGAACTGGTTTCTAACAAAGATACAAAGCTCCATCTTTGGAATGTAGATAACAAAAACTGTTTACATTTTAAACCTGAGAAAAGTCTTGCATATTTTCACTGTTCCGCTTAGAAATTGTATTAATTATGTGAAAGTTAGATTAATGACTTATTTTTCTGAAAACTTTAGCTTATCCAGATTATTATCAAATATGATTGTGACTAGAGAAATTTAATAAAAGTATTATAAGAAATGGTAGATTAATTTAAAGTAATAACAAGGAATTAGATACAAACTATACGAAAACCAAAGAATTTGTTCAGAACCACAATTTAAAAGTTATGAGTAGATGAGAATGAAGAGGCATGAAGGAGAAAGAAATGAAGGAGAAATTTAGGAAGAAATACCCGAGAAGAATGAGACTAATATTAAAGTTGAAGTCAATGCTAGAAATAAGATGATAAATATTAATGCCTAAGCTGTCTCTCGTGTAAGCTACAGCTTTAACGCAAGAAACTGGAAGTGAAATCAATAAAGGAGCTTAGAGAGAAAAATCCAGGCAACTACTAACAGCGTTCCGAAGCTGTTAGAAGTTTCCCGGTTAAAAGTACAATATTCTTCTCCACATTCGGAAACTGAAATAGTTGCATACAAGAAGCCTCCACGTTGACATTGGCCAAGAAATAGCAGTCGAATTCCCCATGTATAATGTCGTCTTGGAAAGGGAATGGATCCACAGGGTGATGTAGCCTTGCGTATGTCTAAAACAATGGGAGTATCACGGTTAGAGTCATTTTAATTATACGTGTGTTCAATTAGAGAAACTAATTAATGTAATATGAGAGGGTAAATAAAACCCGGTTTACCTGGCAACAAAATACAAACAAAAATAAAAATGGTAACATTAAAATCTTTAATATCTGTGTAAAAAGTAAGCAACGTTTTGAACCATGAAGAATTTGTACCGGTTTTTGCAGATTTTTGCAATTTTTTAAACATTTTTTTGCAATTGTCTGATAATACAGACATAGACTTGCTCAAATGCATCAATAAATTAACATTAATATTTTTTTTTCACAGTAGTTACGATCATCTGTTTTTCTGGATATTGAATAACGTTTAGAGACCTGGAGGTGAGTTTAAATAATTGTTGCCTGTTGCAGGATTCCTTGTTGTTGTTTTATTGTTGTAACCGTTGAGTTGTTAATTAACGGCTTGTAATATTGTTGTTGTAATATTGTTGTTGTTATCCTTCCCCCACGGGGGAAGGATAACAACAACAATATTTGTTTACCTCCTTGTGGAGGATTGATTGAAAAGTATGTATGTGTGTGAATATTTGTGCCACATATCTGTGTGCTGGGTCGAGGCTTAGTAGTTGGGTTTTTGGGCTCACAGTCGCAGGGTCGCGAGTTCAGTTCCCGGCGACGCGTTGTGTCCTTGAGCAAGACTCTTTATTTCGCGTTACTCCGTTCCACTCAGCTGGCAGGGGTGAGTGATACCTGTACTTCAGCGGGTCAGCTTTGTCACACTCTGTGACACGCTGGGTCTCCCTGAGATCTACGTTAAGGGTACATGTGTCTGTGGAGTGCTCACCTTCTTGCACGTTAATTTACAATTAATTTCAGCGGATTGCATATTAATTTCCTCTCGATCCGATCAAGTGGAACTCTCATTGTCATAACAGATGGCGTATCAGCTAGTTCTATGCATTCTTTCCCTTTTCTCTTCATCCTTCACTTACTTCTCCATTCTAACATAAATTCCTGGTCCTGAATTTGCGATTATATTCTTGCTCTGATCAAAAAAGTATCGGTACCGATGCTATAAAACGAAAATTACAACACATCTCAATTCAGCGTTGAACCTCTCTTGAAGTGGTCCCCTTCTTGAAGTGACACACTTTATCCAACCTCGTTTCCATTGCTGGAAGCATTCCTATAATTCCTTTTTGGGGGACAGCGACCAGCTGCCTTGTCGCATTTTCTTGGATTTCCTCGGTGTCTTGAAATCTTTTTTCCTTTCAAGCCTTCATTTGCGTATCACAGCCACACCTGTAATGATTGTTTTCAAAACATTTACGTCTTCCTTGACTCAATCAAGGAAATTCTGGACGGTTGAAACCTGATCTTCATCTTGTGAGGTCCATACTCAACCACTCAGTGCAGACGTTCCGCAATACATACAAAAAGCAATGTTAGAAATTATTAAGTAGGTGAACTGGCAGAAACGTTAGCGCCCCGGGCGAAATGCGTAGCCGTATTTCGTCTGTCGTTACGTTGTGAGTTCAAATTCCACCGAGGTCAACTTTGCCTTTCATCCTTTCGGGCTCGATTAAATAAGTACCAGTTACGCACTGGGGTCGATATAATCGACTTAATCCGTTTGTCTGTCCTTGTTTGTCCTCTCTGTGTTTAGCCCCCTGTGGGCAATAAAGAAATAAGAAACGTTAGGATGCCGGGCGAAATGCTTAGCGATATTTCGTCTGTCTTTACTTTCTGAGCTCAAATTCTGCCGAGGTCGACTTTGCCTTTCATCCTTTCGAGGTCGATAAATTAAGTACCAGTTGCGTACGGAGGTCGATCTAATCGACTGCTCCCCTCCCCCTCGGGCCTTGTGCCTAGGGTAGAAAAGAATGTTAGAAATTATTGTGAGAAATAAGGAAAAGAAATCTAGAAAAGAAAAGAAAAGTAATTATTATTAGAATTCATAGGAGAGAAGGAAAGGGGGAAACGAAGCGAAAGAAAGAAAATAAAAAAGACAAGAATAAAGCGAACAGAGAATGCAGTCAATCGGACGCGTCCACACCTGTTGGGGGAAACATGGTAAAGGTGGTTTCGCCCAGTTTCTACTTCTCATAATGACTATAATTCCCAAAATCTTTCATCTCTTGTATAAATGATATCATAATCATATTAATTTCTGAGGATGAAACTTTCTTCTGCAGTACAAAAGCTTACTCTATATCCATTTTTATAATCTTTTTTCCTGTGGATTATTTGAAGCTTTTCTTTTGCTGTCCAAATACAGTCGGTTAAATTTGTTGTTTTTGCCATTCTGTCTAAAAGAGGAAGTTTGGTTGTACAACCTTCGGAATACAGAATTTTCTCTTTTTGTAACCTTTGCTCAATAAATGACAAGTTCTGCGTTGCAGGACATTTAGCAAACTGGCGTTGGTATTTCTAAATGAGCAAATGACTTCAGTTTTTGTGCCATGTGCGTGAGATTATGTTCCTCATGCTTGTGGCGCAGCTGTAACGTCGTTTAAAGACTATCTTAATATATTTGTGATCGGTGGGAATTGCTTGTCCATTAAGGTTATATAACGGTTTGAGTTATTAAACATTAAGTGAAAAGATGTGTATGAACCATAGAATTTGTAGCAGATTTTCTTTGTTGCATCACATGAAGACAATATTATCCTTGAATCCGCCACCTAGTAATGTCTAAAATACATACCTAGTGGGTTCATTTGATAAGTATTATAGATGTCTAAGTTCTCCAGCGAAAGTGCAGTATTTCAATGATGCTTAGTTTTAAAGATATTAAAAGAATTAACGGTGGGGAGTGGGGTCGCCAAAATAATTTTGTTAAAAAATGTGTCATGTAGGCATGAAATCATGGTTAAGACATTTCCTTTCAGATACACGGCAACTGTCCGGAAACCTTTCATGTTTTTATGCATATATGATGTATGCATGTATAAATGTCTGTGTGTATATATATATATATATATATATAATATATATATATATATATATATATATATATGTAAGTATGTGTGTGTATGTATGTATGTATATAATTTTGCAAGGAAAAGTTTGACAGCGGCTTCAGAGTTTCAGGTTTAGTAAGCCGAACCTTCGAAATCACTATTGAATGATCCTTCAATGTAATATTGAATTTTTCTAAATATGACTTCGTATTTAAAAAAAAAACCCTGTCTTTAAGTGTTCTCATGGAAACAAACAATTACAACTTCTGGTATGACGACAATGGAAGCTTTTGATTGGCTACAATTACATAGTTTTAAGAATTTCTACTTTTGGATTATTAATTTTAAGAGAAAATGAATGGGTTTTCGCCATTAGTATGCAAATCAACAGCAATGATTTAAAAAAAAATTCTGACATTTGGAAGCAATTTAAAAGGGTCCGTGAGGTTTCTTCGGACTCTACTTTGCATTTCATTCTTTCAAGGTCGATAGAATAGGTTCCAGTTGCGTACTGGGGTCGATGTAATCAACAAGCCCCCTCACCCAAAATGTCAGATCTAGATACATGCCTAGAGTCGAAAGAATTATTACTAAGGTGGCTGAATCGTTAGAGCGTCGGACAAAATGTCTTGTGATACTTGTTCCGCGACCCACTTCCCCTTTTGTCCCTAGTCAAGTTCTAGGTTCGACTGTATCGACCAATCCTAACCTTTCCCTTGAGCCTAATCAGAAACCGTCCTTACTCGGTCGGTGGCCACTCTTCCGCACTCTTTGTATCTTAAAAACTACTTCAGTCTGTACCAAGTAACTCGATACAAAGAGTTTTTCTTTAGCAGAAACACTTCTTGTTGAACCAAAATAATTCTTTTGTTTGTATCTAAATAACCCTTTTCTTATTGCTAGAAAAGGGTTATTTAGATATGGCAAAGAATTTCTATTGTCCAAATCCACACACACACACACACACACCAATGTGTTTATATACCACATTAAAAAGTAACTATATTGAATATTTATATGTTTTAATAACGTTTTGACCGAGCTCCATATGACTTCAAGCTTGAAGAGCTCGTAGGACGAACCCATCTCATCAGATATTTGGAGAGGATTTGTGGTGAGTGAGGTTCCTTCTTACGAGCAGACGAAGTCATGCGGAGTTGAGTCAGACTGTTATTAAATAACATACATATATGTGTATATATATATATCGAAATCTGCGATGAGGGATCAGTTTCTGACTGAAGAATGAAGGCTTTGAATGACCCGTTTGTTTTTTTGTTCGTCCCTTCGTGTATTTCACGTTATTTATTTATGTAAAGGTTTATTATATATATATATATATATATATATATATATATATATATTATATATATATATTATATATATATATATATATATATTTATATATATATATATATATAAATGTATTGAGTGCTACTCTCTTTCGTTTGCGCACTCACTCGAATGTGTGTATGCGTGTTTATATTCATATATATATATTGGAACTGGATCTCGAAGCACATAGAAAGCTTTAAATAATAACACATGTATTGTGTGTGTGTGTGCGCGTGCGTGTTTAATAAGACATACAGTTTCTTGATAATGTCGATTCTCATTTTTTTTTTTGTCTGTTAACCGAAAACCCGATTCTTCGGTAATGGATCTTCACAATGCATCTTGAAGGAAACCGTCCAAGAGTTGCCATTATTGATTTCCTTGTCGTTTCCACACAATGCTCACAGATTCTCAACAGACTCTCCATTGTGGTGAGGCCAGGATAGTATCGGGCTTGTTGTTGTCGTTGTTGTTGTTGTTGTTCAATACTAGGTCGTCCCTGATTGAACGAAGATATAATTACAAACGGCACTCCAGCCGTGATTATCACCACTTCTGTTTTCTGAACCATCCAGAGCTTCATCATCTCAGGTGTTCTGGGTTGTTTGTTTTTTTTTTTGTTTTTTTGTTGTCTTCTCTTTTGCTTTTTGTTTTATTTTTCTTTGAAGACCACGTCTGATCTGAAGTTATGCAACAGCAGTAACATCATCTTCATACTACTACTACTACTACTACTACTACTACTACTACCACCACCACCACCACCACCACCACCACTACTACTACTACTACTACTACTACTACTACTACTACTACCACAGCTGCTGCTGCTGCTACTGCTATTATGAGGTCGGTGATGAACCAACCAGAGAACGTGCTGTATGGAAACAACCAAATATCTTTAAAAAGACTCGACACTTCCATCAATGCTGTTCGGGATATCATGAAATAATTAGGTTCTTTGAATATATACACTGACAGCTAAAATAAAATCTGTAGGTATTTCTATAATATCTACATCTATATCTATCTATCTATCTATCTATCTATCTATCTATGTCGAAACACAATGGGTGGTCTCTGCCATCTGCTTTGAAATGTCAGAGACAATGTCAGAGACAAACATCCTGGAAATCGCGGTTCTAGGAGAGAAAGACTATGTGGGCAAATCAATCGAATTCCTGCTTCAATTGGATGAAGCAGCAAGAGAGAAGATACCCACCGCTATAGAACTGCCAGGAGGCTACAAACTCTATATAGTGGTAGAGGGCAGGCGACCACGCTGCTATTTGTGTGGAAGCGAAACACACTTGAAAAAGACGTGCCAACCACTGCACACCAAGAGCAACAACAACAACCACTACCACAACCAAAGCACTCCGGAAAAAAAGCTCTACTACCACACCACCATCAACACAGAAGACGACAAGAGAAGCACACCAAGCTAATCCGTCATCAACCAAAAACCACTCGACACCTGGAAAAATACCAACACTACCATCAACAGCAAAACCCAAAGGAACAGAAAAACAAAGAAAACACACACAACTGATCCCCCATCCCTTATACCGCACTCAACACACACAAACACTCAACAACCAACAACAACGAAAACAACAACACAACCACTTACACAGACATACATAGAAACCCACAACATACCCCTACCCCCTTCTGATTCCTCAGAAATTTCGTCGGAAGACGAAACCAGTGAGGAATGGCAAATAGCTACAAAAAGAAGGAAAATAAAGAGCAGAAACACAACCAAACCAAATGCAAACACGAACAAAGCAGGGGGAAATACATCTCCCGAAGACATTTCAAAACCCAACGCAAACAACAGCCACACCAACACCACAAAAACATATACAGCAAACATGCTCACAGCCATAGACACCAAAAACACAAATTTGATGGAATACATCCAATCAAAAACAAACATAACAGAAGATGACATAAAAACAAACAACCACCCATACACAACACCACCAGACCACATCAAAATAATACACATCTCCAAAAGTCTGCACCACACACTCAAAGGCATTTTCCCCAGTGCGGTTGGTAAATGCAAAAATATCTCACAAAGAAACTGTACTGGGATCTTCTCGAGGACAAACCAACGGAGGAGAAAGCAAAAACTTTCGAGCATAAGTAACCCTCTGTATTCTAATTCATTAGAACTATGATCAAGATTGGTTGTGTAAATGCGCGTGGCTTGGGGTCCCCTTGGAAACAAGGGTACCTCTTAAATGACATAAAGTCACATAAGTTAGAAATCATAGCCATAAGCGAGACCAGACTCCACAATCCGCGGGCCCTAAAGACCATGTTTGGCGGACAGTTCAACATTTATTTTTCCCCCTGTCTGCCGAGAATGGGCGGTAGTGGCACCGCGGTACTTCTTCACAAGAGTCTGGATCTCAATGTAAGGACAATATTCGTAGACCGGAGGGTGAGGTAGACTGGTCGTCCTGGATGTCGACGGCAGCAATGGGTGCGCTTTTCGGCTCGTATCAGTTTACGCACCGCCCTTAACAGGTCGGGCGGATTTCTTTCAACGTCTAGAAGTTTTCTTGGGAACGTCTCGTCCTTTACTCTTAGTGGGGGATTGGAATGCTACCTTGGACACGCATGTAGACTACGTGGGTAGAGATAGGAATAGACGGGGATGCAAATGCCTCAGAGACCTGCTCAGACGCTTTCAACTGTCTGACAGGTTTCGACTAGACCACCCGAATGCGCCAACGTGGACATGGAGCAACCGCAGGGTCGTCGAGATCGTATCTAGATAGGATACTGTGTAGGACAGTAGATAGAGATAGCATAGGATGTCCACAATTCCACATAGTCAGCTACACGGATCACAAACTTGTGACATGTACGCTAGACTTAGGTAAGACACTTAGGCAGGGTCCCGGATACTGGAAACTAAACGCGTCTTTCCCATCGAGACAAGTTTTCAGAGACCGGATTAGCACACTAGTAAAGAGGGCTTTGACGGGAGCCATCATCAACAACAAATGGTGGTTTGCCCTCAAGAGAGCAGTAAAAGCAGAAGCGATTAGGTACAGCAAAGCACTAGCCATAGATAGAAATAGAGTAGAGGGTGAGCTAGTTAAGAAGCTAGAAGAGGCAATTAGAAGCGGACATCGCATCCGACGTTTTGGCGGCGAGGTTGGCCCTCGACCAACACTTCAACGCCAAACACGAAGGATGTGCTGTCAGAGCTAGGATGCGTGCTCTAAGGAACGAAGGTGTTGGAGCCGCGAGAGAGGCCCGGGTGGCAGAGGCGCAACAGGGCAACAAAGCCACCATTCGGTCACTGGTAGATGAACAGGGGCGCGAATTGCTCGAGCCAAGTAAAATGTGTGAGGCCTTTCAGCAGCATTTTGCCCGACTGTTCGGAACGAGTGGAGGGCAAGAACGTAGGGTGGACTTCAGTGCCTACCTACATAGCCTACCACGACTCTCGACAAGAAAGGCAGGGTGCTGCGAAGGTGCCATCACGGCGGCGGAAGTGCGGGAAGCGATGGCAGAATGCTCGAGGGACAAATCACCGGGTTTGGATGGTCTACCCTACGAGCTTTACAATTGTATGCCAGACTTGTTTGGAGATCTCTTGGCGGCGGTGTACTGCAACTGCAGCAAAACGGGAGCATTCCGGTTTTGTGAGCCGAGGAGCCGTAACACTGCTGAAGAAAGATCTAAACAAGGGAAATGTAATAGATAACTTTAGGCCCATCACTCTGCTTAATGCAGACTTGAAAATTTTGGCCAAGGTGCTAGCCAAGAGGTTGGCGCTTGTCATCGAGAAACTGGTCGACAAGGCGCAAACATGCGCCGTGCCAGGCCGGACCATCCATGACAACCTCCATCTGATGCGCTACATCATAGACAGGGTAGTTAACGAACCTGGCATGGGTGGGGCCCTGATCAACTTGGATCAATCAAAAGCCTTTGATAGGGTAGACCATCGATACTTGGAGGCAGTCCTGAGAGCGGCTGGTTTCGGTCCCGTCTTCCGCGGCTGGATAGCTGCCTTGTACAGAGGCATCCGTTCGGTAATTCGCGTAAATGGACATCTATCGAGACCTTTCGACATTGCACGTTCGGTCCGTCAGGGATGCCCCCTCTCGGCGCTTCTATACGTATTGACTCTTGAGCCACTACTGCGGAAGCTGGCGACTCTAAGGGGCATCCCGCGAGAATTGGGATGCGGGACGAGCGTGTCTGCATACGCGGACGACGTCACCGTCATAGTGTCTAGCCACGAGCACATCGAGCTGGTCGGCGAGACACTGAAAAACTACGAAGCGGTGACAGGAGCGAAAATCAACCGGGAAAAGTCAGTGGGCTTGCGACTAGGCACCTGGAGAAGCAAGCCCATGCCGTCCACCAGCGCCTCCGTCGTGGGACGCTGGACCGACGGCCCGGTTGAGTTGCTCGGGGTCTGGTTTGGTCCGGACCTCCAAGTGGAGAAGAACTGGAACGAGATAACGAGTAGGGTGGTCACTCTCGCCCGGCAATGGGCCGAGAGGAAACTGTCCCTAAAAGGTCGAGCGGAGGTGGCGAACACGTACATCGCGTCCGTCATCTACTACCGCCTGACCGTCGTACCTTGTCCCGACCCTACCATCACCAAACTACAACGCATCCTCTTTCGCTTCTTGTGGAAAGGATGCGTCCCGATGGTCAGGCGATCCATTTGCTGTCAACACCCGTTAAAAGGAGGGCTGGGCATGCCGTGGTTGATGATGCGCAGACACGCGCTGAGACTGCGACATCTCTGGCTATGTAGACGACGGTGAACAGGTGAGGCACGCTTTCCCGCAGCTCGTCTCCATGACCGAACTGCAGTCGTGGATCAAAAAGAGGCCGAGGAAGGGCGAATGGCACCGCGAGTGTCGCGTTGCTCTCAAGCAACTCTGCCGTCCTGGGTCGACCTTAAGTGACTTCAACACAACCAAAGCATTCTATAGGGGTTTAGTGGAGGGGAGGTACGACGACGAGCTCGGGGCGAACCTGGACGTCGACGAGGAGTACCTGACCCGCCTGTTCGGGACGACTTTCGGGCCAGGGCCCATGGACAACTTCCAGAGATCCCTGGCCTGGCAGTGCTACCGAGAAGCGCTACCCGTTCGGGATAAGCTCTACAGACACGGCTCGAGAAACACGGGGCCGACCTGCCCGAGATGCGGTCAGAGCGACGAAACCGTTCTGCACGCACTCGTTCAGTGTCCAACAATTTCCGACCTGTGGGCTTATGTCGAACAACTGCTGTCACGTGTGGGACGAGTCGGTTTATCAGCTGAGTCTATCGTCAATATTGTCACGCCTCCTTCCTTCAAACGGGAAGGAAGAGCTATTTTCATCATCCTTGTGGCTATGGCGAAAGAATGTATCTGGTGGACGCGTCTGAAAGGATTGGAGACAAACACTTTCCTCTCTGGTCAATCTCTCATCAACTTCTTCAAGTACCACTTGAAAAGGAAAGTGAGAGTAGAGAGGCAAGTTTTGTCTAGCGAATGTTTTAAAAAAAGATGGGTGAATGTAGCAAGAATGGCACGTATGAATGACGAAGCCACCTTGAGCATAGTCCTATGAACCCAGAAATCGAAAACAGAGAGTTGCTTATTTGCAAAAAAAAAAAAAAAAAAAAAGAAATATAAAATGTGACTTCATTGACCGAGGTTACCGTGGTCTTTTCCGCAGGCTTTTCTTTCCACGGGTAAACCTCCTGTCCTCCCCTTTACACTTCATATTGACATTTCTGTGATAACGATCCCTATTGATCATTTTTTTTCCTCTCCCCCCCCCTTTTTTTTTTTTTTAACCCCCTTATTTTTGTCCTCTTTCTCTCCTTTTACGATCCCTTTTGATCGAACTCCCCCTTCCTTTTTTTTTTTTTTTTTTTAATACCTTCAAAAGAAAAGCTCTACCTTGTAATTTGTTCTATCTGTGTGCAGCCCTGTGTGGCTAATAAAGAAACATATCTATCTATCTATCTATCTATCTGTCTATCTACCTGTCTATCTATCTATCTATCTATCTACCTGTCTATCTATCTATCTATCTATCTATCTATCTATCTATCTATCTATCTATCTATCTACCTGTCTATCTATCTATCTATCTATCTATCTATCTATCTATCTATCTATCTATCTATCTATCTATCTATCCGTCTATCTGTCTATCTATCTATCTATCTACCTACCTACCTATCTATCTATCTATCTATCTATCTATCTATCTATCTATCTATCTATCTATCTATCTATCGTCTATCTATCTATCTATCTATCTATCTATCTATCTATCTATCTATCTGTGTCTGTGTATGAAATACTTTAACGTAATGGATGCATTTATTTATTATGCAATCGTGTGAAATATATGTATTAAGTGATTTCAATATAGTATTATTTGATTTGACTTTATTATTATACCCGTGTATGTATGTATGTATGTATGCATGCATGCATGCATGCATGCATGTATGTATGTATGTATGCATGTATGTATGAATGTATGAATGTATGTATGAATGTATGTATGTATGTGTGTATGTATGTATGTATGTATGCATGTATGTTTGCATGTATGTATGTATGTATGTATGTATGTATGTATGTATGTATGTATGCATGTATGTATCTATGCGTGTATGTATGTTAGTGTATGTGTCTGCATGTATATATATATGTGTGTGTGTATAGGGGGAGAATTCACAAAAGAAACAACAAAAGACGAAGGCAGGTTGTTTAGATAACAAACAAATGTATTAGTATAACGCTCGGGAAGTGAAAAAGTCTTTAACGTTTCGAGCCTACGCTCTTCCACAGCGAGGAACACAGAAAGAAACAAGGAGAGAAAACAAAGAATGTGTAGTGGCTAGCGATCTATCAGGGCGAATGCCGGACAGAAGGGTCACACAGGAGAGCTAGGGAGAAGGGGAGATAATAAAGTAGTGGTGATCCCAAAACGAAGGTGCGCGTGCGTGTGTATAAGAGAGTTTGTTTGTGTGTGTGGAAGAGGACTGATGATCTTGATGTGTGTGTGTGTGTGTAGGTGGGAAAATGTGGGACTGAGAAGTGGTCAGTGCTGATGTGTACATGGTGGTGTGTTGTGATGTGATGTGTTGTCTGGTATGGTAGTGTAAAGTGTAGTGGTGTGTTGTGGTGTGGTGGTGTTGGGGGGGCGAGAATGGGGAAAATAAGGGTGGGGTGTGGGTTAGGCTGAGGGTGGGGGTAGAAGTGGGGTATGTCGGTAAGCGGAGGGTGGGTGTAGAGGTGGGGTATGTTGGAATGGGTGTAAGGGATGGGGTGGGGTGGGATAGGAAGGATAGGAAGGATAGGAAGGATAGGGAAGGTGTGTGGAATGTGTAGGGGTGGGGTGGGCTTACGAGGGAGGGGTGACGATGAAGGAGGGAAAGAGAAGGTGGGTAGGAGTGAAGAGAAGAGAGAAGGAGAGGAGGGAAGAGAAGTAGGAGTCGGAGTAAGAGAGGAGAGGTAGGTGGGAGGAAGTAGGTGTGAAGGATAGAAAGGCAAGGGGAGGGGGTTAGATGAAGAGGGGAGGAGAGTTGAGTCCATGTGGCGCAAATGAGCGAAGAGAGAAGATTAATCTCTTTATTAATCCCTACGTTAAGATTAATATATATATATACATGCATACATACATACATGTGTGTGTTTGTGTGTCCTTAATGACAGTAATTATGCTTGATTAAATAAATATTAGACAGGTACGTCCTATTCATATAGATCTTCTCTAGGTTCATAGATTACATCATCACATATATTTTTTCAGCCTCTACCTTTACACCTATTTCGATTGTAATCCCTATTTAATACATAGATATAAAGATAGATAGATAGATAGATAGATAGATAGATAGATAGATAGATAGACATATCTGGTCACGATGATGAAGCTGACATAATCCAACAAGACATACTTTGTCAAACAGATTTGGCCCACGAAAATGCTTGTTTCCCCCAGCTAAAACCTGAATTTAACAAACTTTTAAATAAGGTAAGAAAAATTTCAAAACTTTTCCGTAAATCTCCTACAAAAAATGAAATTTTGCAAGATTTTGTACGAGCGAACTTTGATAACAGAGAATATAAACTTCTACTGGATTGCAGAACTCGGTGGAATGGCACACATTCCATATAATTGAGAGATTTTTGAAATTGAAAAGCTGCTTTCCAAATGCTTTACGAGCAGAACTTTCCACAGATGCCGTCGCTGACGAAGAATGGAAATCTCTCGATTTACTATATGAAATTCTGCATTCAGTAGAAATTATTTTGAAGGCTATTTGCGCTGATACGGGTTTACTGAAAGCGGAATATTCGATAGAGTTTTTAGTGAATAAACTTAATATAGTCGGCAACCCTTTGGCTCTAAATCTTCGTGAAAGACTTATGCATAGATATAATAAGAGAAGAAATGTCGAAACCTCGACTCTCTTGAGGTATTTACATAACCCAAGGAAATTTAAAGGGGAGTCAATTTCTGGACCTTTTCTATTTTTTAACGAAACAACATTTAAGGAAGTATGCTGACCAAACATATAGGAGATTATTTCCTGAACATGACCCTGGGAACACAACAGAATTATACAAAGAAAATGAAATAGGAGGGAACCTAAAACCAAGTGTTACTGTTGTCCCATCTACTTATGAAGGTAATGGACTCATTCGTGAATACACAAGCGCAATGAAGAAAATGAACGAAGGGCCCAAGATGGAAACGGATGGATTTGAAATCTCTAAAGAATTCGGGTACTATCTAAGAAGAGTGGTCCCGGTGCGCGCACTCGCGCATCCGCGCTAGCTAGTCGTGACTAGTCGATCCTACAACGACTACCTAGCAAAGTAAATAAAACACAAAATAAATAATTTTTTTACACAAAGTAAATAATTTTTGTTAAACAAAGAAACACAAAGTACGACTAGCTAGCGCGGATGCGCGAGTGCGCGCACCGGGACCAACAGAATATGCTTCAACACACGAACTCACATAAAGAATCTTGCAAACCAAATCCAAAAACGAAATATGTATATGTGTGTGTGTGTGTGTGTGTATAAGCAAAGACTGTCCGACGAACGGGAACGAGAAACTCAGAGTAACAGGTTTTATATATATATATATATATATAATATATATATATATATATATATATATATATATATATAATATAGTGGGATGGAAGCACTCCGTCGGTTACGACGACGAGGGTTCCGGTTGATCCGACCAACGGTACAGCATGCTCGTGAAATTAACGTGTAAGTGGCTGAGCACTCCACAGACACGTGTACCCTTAACGTAGTTCTCGGGGATATTCAGCGTGACACAGAGAGTGACAAGGCCGGCCCTTTGAAATACAGGTACAACAGAAACAGGAAGTAAGAGTGAGAGAGAGTTGTGGTGAAAGAGTACAGCAGGGATCACCACCATCCCGTGCTGGAGCCTCGTGGAGCTTTAGGTGTTTTCGCTCAATAAACACTCACAGCGCCCGGTCTGGGAATCGAAACCGCGATCCTACGACCGCGAGTCCGCTGCCCTAACCACTGGGCCATTGCGCCTCCACTATATATATAGTACAACAACCACAGATAACATTCTCAATTTTTTATCATTAGATAAAGTTTGATTCTGTAATTTAAATGAGTGGCCAGAATACTCTTTACTTCCTTAGTATTATCAGCTTGTGGTTGCTATAGAAAGGGCTTTGTCATGAAGTTATTATAAATAAAGAGCTCCTCCTAATCTGTGTGCTTGTGTGTGTATAAATGTAAGAGACAGAAAATATCCAGACGATGAATATTCATGTGTAAATATAAAGATATTTATATATAAAGAGAGAAAACTTAGACAGATAACAATGGCACAGAAAATTAGAGGGAGACTGTATAGTGTCACAGGCCCGACAACTGTTTCTAGGGACTTGGAATCACACCACAGTTTTCGTGGATGTTGTTCACAAAAAAATCAAGAATATAGAAGCAGTAATGGAAGCATATAAACAACAGGTTGATCTGGTTTCTACCTCCAGAATGGGGATTTAGGTAGCTAACCTAGTTAAAAGCATTTAATGCTCATCCAAAAATAGTTGCATATCAACGTGGGGAATTTGGGCTGCTATTTTTAGTAAGTCAAATGAATGTTTAAAGCCTTCTTTGTTTGCACAAACATTGTATGCATATATATTAACCACCGCCCTAACAATCACCTTGAGCACCTTTTTGAATTCCATGACTCTAACATACACGGGCAGGTCTACAAAGCCAGAAAACAGCACAGCTCCCATGACTTTCGGAAACAATTTTTCGCACATGGAATTGCTGAAGCATGGAGCAATCTACCTGCATCAGTTGTTAGTTGCCGAGACATTGCATCTTTTAAAACCACCGTGCTCCCTGAAATTCACCAACACTACACCTGATATCCCCTGCTCCATATGCATGCACACATGTGTATCACGACACAGTTCACTTTCCTGATATTTGTACATAATTCTATGCACTATACATGCATCTCTGATAAGTTGTAGTGCACCTGAGCACTATACACAATCATTTCATGATCATTATTATCATTATTCTTCTGCAAGCTTCACTACGGGAAGGAGAGAGAGATGGGGGAGGAGGAGGAGGACAGAGTGATTTTAAATTTCAGCCATTATGGTATGTATTAGATTACTGTCTGCAGATTGGTGTCATTAGTGGACAGGCCTGTCAGACATGAAAATAATGAATCGGAAATGCGGACATCATTGCAACTTTCGAAGAAATGAGTACAGGTAGACAGTGAAATCAATATGGAGAGCCACGTAGTAGATAAACATATATATATATATATATATATATATAATATATATATATATATATATATATATATAATTGTATGAAGGACCTATAATCCTTTAAGGACGTCTGCATGTCAATTTCTCCATTTTCTTTTTTGTACGTTCATATATTTATATATATATATATATATATATATATATATATATATAGAGAGAGAGAGAGAGAGAGAGGGAGAGAGAGAGAACAAAGAGATAGATATTGTAAATATGTTTGTGTATTGAGTCATTTAAGCGTATTGTGGACCCAGTTGTCGTAATGAGACACACATATATCTATAATATTGCATTGTGTTATATTATATAATACTGAGACAAACAGTATGGAGAATAGATATTTTTTTGTAGACGAGACCATTATCATTTGAATAGTTAGCTCTGAGAAAGAAAGGAAAAAACAAAACTTGGCTGTCAGAGACTGAGAACAACGAACGTGAATTCATTGTGGAAGAGAGAAGTGAAAGATTATTAGCTGGGTATAAAAATAGGCGGAGCTGTTCGTTTTAGTTCGTTCTGAAAAGGTCGTTCTCTTGGAAACGAAGACCCGAGTTAAGATATGGAAGAAAAGAAGGAAGGAAAGAAGGCAGGAAGGTTGGATGGCAGAGGTCGATTAAATGCTGAGAAACGTGTGAAAAGAGAAGCAAGCAATGGCGAAAAACATTTTCAGACGAGTCCAAATCTATATCGGGAGTTGCTTAAATAAACGACACGTCAAAATGCTATGAAAGACACAGCGAAACAGCTATTTGAAAAGGACGAGTCCATTTTATTCTTTCTCAATTTCATTCTCGTCAGGAGGGAAATGAAATGAGTGAAGCGTACAGCAATAATTTGCTCTTTGTTTCACAGCAGCAATGGCTGCTCTAGTTACTCCGCCTGACCTTTTAACTCGCTGTTCCAATCCTCTCTCTCTCTCTTCCTCCCCTTCCTCCTCCTCCTCCTCTCCCTCCTACTGCCACCACCGTCGCTACCACTACCGCATTCATGCCATCCTCTCAAATATTCATACTATGTAGCACACACACGACGCCACCTGACGTTCGGTGCGCGAGATGATTCATCGTCTGCCAGCGGCAAACAGCCAATATTTACTCACTGCCTCAATGTCTGACTGTCTGTGCGCCTGTCTGACTGTTGTCCGTCCGACTGACTGTTGTTGTTGTTGTTAGTCTAACTGGCTTCCATTTTAGCTGCCGTTACTCTGCCTCCTACTCCCTCCTCTTTTCTCCTCCCCCTCCCTCTCTCTCTCTCATTCTGTTTCTCTTTTCCTTTGACTTCATTTGATTCGGGTTTTTCGCATTTAATCTACATAGACTCAGTGTATTACCTTCCCCTTTCCTCTTCTCCCTCCTCCTCCTCCTCTGTCACTTCCTCCTACTCCTCCAGTTTTCTCCTCTTGCAACTACCATTAATCCTCCTCCCACCAACACTAGTCTTATCAACTACCATCCTTTCACCATAAACATTTACATATTACCTTCCCACTACCACCACCGCCATTAATACCTTTCCTCGCTGCTGCCAACCATTAAAATGAATACTTTTCTCATCACCATTCCCTAAATACCATCCTTTCACAAGCATACCACCACCATCACCACCACCACCACCATCACCACCTCCGCCACCGCCTCTGCCGCCATCACCGCTACAGCTTGCCATTCTACTTCGTTGCCGTTTATCTAAACATTTCATCTTGTACAGACTTAACATTCTTCACTGTAATATCACACACACGCACACACATACACATACACATACACACTCGCGCTCACACACACAGTCTTTTTTCTCTACTCATTTTCCTCAGTTTTTCCCCTCCCTCTCTCTCTCTCATTCTGTTTCTCTTTTCCTTTGACTTCATTTGATTCGGGTTTTTCGCATTTAATCTACATAGACTCAGTGTATTACCTTCCCCTTTCCTCTTCTCCCTCCTCCTCCTCCTCTGTCACTTCCTCCTACTCCTCCAGTTTTCTCCTCTTGCAACTACCATTAATCCTCCTCCCACCAACACTAGTCTTATCAACTACCATCCTTTCACCATAAACATTTACATATTACCTTCCCACTACCACCACCGCCATTAATACCTTTCCTCGCTGCTGCCAACCATTAAAATGAATACTTTTCTCATCACCATTCCCTAAATACCATCCTTTCACAAGCATACCACCACCATCACCACCACCACCACCATCACCACCGCCGCCACCGCCTCTGCCGCCATCACCGCTACAGCTTGCCATTCTACTTCGTTGCCGTTTATCTAAACATTTCATCTTGTACAGACTTAACATTCTTCACTGTAATATCACACACACGCACACACATACACATACACATACACACTCGCGCTCACACACACAGTCTTTTTATCTCTACTCATTTTCCTCAGTTTTTCCCCTCCCTCTCTCTTTCACTCTCTTGTGTTCTGTCTCCCATTTCCACTTGAAGAAGAAAAAGAAAAAAAATGAAAAACAACGTCCTTTGAATATTTCCTCCGCCATCTTTAATCTGCTTGCCAACATAAATAGACGTTCATAATGCTTCGCTGCCTTTCATAAAGGTTCTCAAAGCTATTTTTTTCCCTCCTTCACCACCGACCACCTCTCCACAATCAATCCACTTTCATCTTCTGTTTCTATTTGCAGTTCTATTGCTCACTCTCACCACCACACATCCATATACTATTTCTAATCTCTCTACATCCTCCACATCCACCACATCCACCGCTTTCGTTTAATGTCTCCCTCGTGCTCTACACTTAAACATAACGAACGCACAACAACACTACAACTTGAAATCATCAAACACGACTGTCTAACTGAACCTCCCCACCCCAAACCCACTATCAGTTTACATAGCACCATCTCCCGCCACTACTCTATATCTATATCTATGTCTATACCTATATATATATACACACGCACACATACGAAAGTAGCTCTCAGCTCATATATCTAGCATTGTATTTATTAATTCGAGCAATAGGTTGACTCATGTTACTTCCTTGTCCACGAAACTTTAAGTAATGCGAGCAACCATGTCAACCTGTTACTCAATATATATATATGTAATTTAAAACAGTTTGGTTCGGTTCCGTGTTACTTCAAGTTTCGCAGGCCCCTAACGGGATCCCGACTCTTTCGGGCTCCTGCCGAGGATCTACGTATGTTTTCGTGTGTGTATGTCTCGTCTCTGCAGGATGCTCTCATCCGCAATACGGTATTATTTCAATATATTAATAATGTCGGTAACCAGATAGCGTAATGTTCTGCTGGTCGGTGAACTGGAATGCTATTCGTAGAAATAGACGGAGATCCATTTACCTAGCTGTGTATAAGCAGCAGCAGCAGCAGATTAGGCAGACGCGAAAACAAAACTAACAAAAAGCAAAAAGCAAAAAACAAAAACAAAAAAAAAATCGGAAATGTAAGACATGACTCATGGTTTATAAATCCGATACTATTACACGCCATACTGTACTATGCCTACTACGCTGTATTATAATACACGGCTTGCTAGTCAGCTTGTACTCCTCCTGCCACACACTCACACACTCTCTCTCTCTCCGTTTTCCCCTTCCCTCGTCCTATTTCCTCTCTCACTCACATACAATCCCGCTCTTTCTCTCTCCCCCCCTCCCCCTCTCTATCTCTCATATTCCTGTCTTCTTCTCAGCCTCTAAATTAAAACCTTACAACGAACAATGTACGTCGACATTTCTCTCCCCCCCCCACCGCCTTCCATAATCCCACTCCGCTGCCGATATCTTGAATTTATCACCACTGTCCAATTAGATTAAAAATCGTTTCTTGTTACATACACACAGTTACATACAAACTATGTAATCACATACACCAACACACACACTCCAGCAGTCTGATCTCTCCACCCCTCCCGCCTCACATTACATCAAACATTCTTCTGACATTTATAAGCTTTTATTATGCTATCGCCATACTACTATACACATCAGACATACTCTTCCTCCACATCCACTACAACCATATATAACAGACGGCTTTCTATTAAAAGTCTATTAAAAGCTATCGACTTTCTCTCTCCCCCTCTCGCTTCCTTTATACTCTATCGTTTTATGTTCTCTTTCTCTGTATATATCTCTCTCTGTTTATCTATATATTTCTCTATCTCCATTCGTTTTACTCGGCTTCGTTTTCCATTGTCTAATTCGTCTTGCCATTTAGTCTGACTTGACTATATAAGCTAATCTAATGTCATTTATAGCCAGACGATACCATTGTCGCTCTAATACAAAAATTGTTCACAGCTGACACACAACAAGCCTGATATTCTCGAACCACTACACAACGCTTCGTCACTTGCTATATATATATATATATATATATATATATATATATATATATACACACACATGAGATAGATAGACAGATAGGCAAACAGACAGACAGACAGACAAACAGATAAATAGACAGACAGGCAGGCAGACAAACAGATAGACAGATAGATAGATAGATAGATAGATAGATAGATAGATAGATGATAGATAGATAGATAGATGCGTATCTCCTTTCTATATAACATTTTCTCCACTGAATCGTCTGTTTTCATCGAATTTTGCTTTCATCTGTCTCCTTCGCCAACTCCACTTTGCATAATTATTAGCTCAGTAATTTTCTTTCTCTTTCTCCCATCTTACTCTTCTTTCTCCATCTCGCTCTCGTCTTTCTCTCTCTCTCTTCTCTCTCTCTCTCTCCCTCGTTTTCTCCTCACAAATTTTTCTTTATCTGTTTAACATATCTTTGTTTTCTAATACACTTAATCTCTTCATCTCTTCTATACCAGCCTTCTGTTTTATCTTTTTCTTTTCCTTCTCTTACCCTATCAACCATCATTTTCATTCCCCTCTCCTACTCTCTCTTCCTCTCTTCTTCTTCTCTCCCCCGCTCTCTCTCTCTTCATCTCACTTTCTCTGCCTATTCACACTTCAACGCACACACACGCCATACTTCTGAAATTAAAATATCACCGACTGGCTGACTGGCTGACTGGCTGGTCGGCGTTTCATTCCACATTTGAATTTATAAGGCAACTGTCTACTTTCGTTGCAGCAAAGCAGACATCACTAGGCAAGCAGACATTGGGCGAGCCGATGACGTGAAGAACGTAGGGGAGACAGGAGTGAAAGCGAAGCGGTTGAGTGGAATGAAGGGATAATTAATAAAACATCATAGCAATGATAATAAAGATAAAAGGAACGAGTGAATGGGGAAGGGGGTAGGAGGAGTGAGACGGGTTAAGAGAATAGTCATCTGATGATGTTTGCGATTCAAAGAGAATAATATTTAAAGGGAAGATGAGTCGTTGGAGATCAAAACGACTTGTTTTATGTTGTTTGGTCTATGTCTGTCTGAATAAATTCAGAATGCTTTTGATGGATCATCCGTCGGTTTCGACGATGAGCATTTCGTTGATTAATCAATCACCTGGACTACTTACTCGCTAAATAAACATATTAAGAAGCGGACGGAGTATTCACAGACACATCTACCCTTGAAGTACTTTGTTGTTGTTGTTAAGCAACAAGGCGGGTGAGGGTGATTAGGTGATGGTTTAGGGCTTAGGGGCGGGAGTCCCCAGACCTTGGGGAAAAAAAAAACTTTCGTCGTCTTGTTGTAGTCGAGGGCTCTTCGTTGACGCCCGACTCCACTGGGAAGTGGCCCTCGAAGTCGCTGGAAATGGAGATCTCCAGGTCCAAATTCTTGAACCGCCCATTAAAGTAAAAGTACTGTATATGTTGGTGTATGACACGTGTTCCCGCATGAGATGCACAATATTTTACGGGCGTATTTTGTTGTGGAACAATGTATTGTTCTGTGCGTGTAATTACAATCTCGTGACTGTACACTGGAATATAGTATCAGAAATAAGCTACATTATAGAAGAACCACATTTCGACATTATCGTCTTTCACATCATTTATTTTTTATTTGTTCCAGTCATTTGACTGCGGCCATGCAGGAGCACTGCATTTAGTCGAGCAAGTCGACCCCAGGACTTATTTTTTTGTAAGCCTAGTACTTATTCTACCAGTCTCTTTTGCCGAACTGCTAAGTGACGGGGATGTGAACACACCAGTATCGGTTGTCAAGCGATGTTGTCACACGCATACACACACACACACACGATGAGCTTCTTTCAGTTTCCGTCTACTAAATCCACTCACAAGGCTTTGGTTGGCCCAAGGCTATAATAGAAGACACTTGCCCAATGTACCATGTAGTGGGACTGAACCCGGAACCAGTCAAGAGAATAGCCATACAGGATGTAAAGCTCGTATTTCTGGCTGTGATTTTTGGGGTAACCACAACTGGTCACCAGGGTGGCGCACCTCAGCTCTATCGCTTTGTTGTCGTCACAAGTAAAGAAGTTTCATTTAAATAGTTAAAAACAAAGTTTTTTCAAGCAACACGGTCATTAAATGACGTAAGACATGTATCAGGTTTAGATCATGTACTTGTGAAAGGAAGTACTTTGTGATGATGCAACCTCACCACGTGACAGCAAATATTCAATATCCAGGGCTTCATCATTCCTGAAGAAGGAACCCTTCCTTGGACTCCTTCCACCGCTGTCTGTCCGGCCAGTCGTGGCCATGTAGGCTCCAGGTAACGGGTGAAATATTCTCAACATCTTGTCTTTGGTCGGCCTCAATCACTCTGATTGTCTACCTGTTGTCCATCAGTCGCACGATGTTCCCAGCCCATCTATATGTGTCTTCCTTGGTGGTTCTTATGATGTTCTTGACTCTTGAATGCTGTTGAATCCAGACGTTGGTTTTCTTGTCCTGCAATGTGATGCTGAGCATGATTCGTTCCATTTTCCGTTGGTCTATAATGAGTGTCTTCATGGTGGAAGTGTTGAGAGTTCATGTTTCACTGCCGTAAATCATCACTGGCAAGATGTACTCGTTAAAGGACTTTCTTTCAATTTTCATGGAAGCCTTCGACTTCTCATGAAGTTTCCCACCTTCCCAAACGCTGCTGTACAACCAAGCACTATTCGTCTCTTGATTTCCGGGAGGAGATTCCTGTCTTTCGCCACCATGTTTGTGCAAATACACTTGTCATAATCTGACTTGTTTCCAATACCTAGAAGACTTATGCTTCTCTCGTTCCCTCGTCCACAACACTCCATCCCCCATTTGTAATATGGCCGCATCAGATGCAGGGCAAGATTTCTGATACATTTAAAAATAAAACGCATTGTGTACCCCAGCATATACAGTAAATCTCGGGCCGAATGAGCGTGACACAACGTGACCAGGCTGGAATAGTGAATGTTTGGTAAAAACCCATCGACTGGGATTCCATAAAGTTTCCATCATCTAAATTTCAGTTCAAAGACTTTTGGTGGTCGACACGAGACAATGAGATTAATAGACACTTTACTAAGATGCTGCGAGCAGGAATCGAACTCACTTCTGAAAACACTCGGCCATTTCCAGCACTCGCATACACACACATACACATACATGCTACACAGACTTATAATTTGGTGTGTGAGGTGTGTATAATTTGGTGAGTGTTTGTATGTATGTCTGTGTAATTTGGTGAGTGTGACTGTGCACGCGCACGTGCGTATATATATGCGCGCGCGCGCGCGCGCGTGTGTGTGTGTGTGTGTGAGTGTGTGTGTGTGTGTGTGTGTGTGTGTGTGTGTGTGTGTGTGTGTGTGTGTGTGTGTGGTGTGTGTGTGTGTGCATACATAGTTCCACAATGCCCCTCACGGATGTTTTTTGGATATATCATCAGTGATGCTTCTATGGTTTCTGGGTCTTCCAGGACTCTCATCATCCGATTCCCTTCACACAGTTGACCCAGCTGCGGTTCATCAGATCCCAGCTTGCAAACCACAAGTCGACCCCTCTTTATCCAACGTCCTCCTACTCCCTTTCTCTGCAGCTTCGGTGATGGAATGCATGGCTTTCCTCTTTGGGACATCATTGACTCCAAACCCACCCCGGGGCTTAGCAGAATGAATGTCCCACAAACCATTGCCTGTCTGATGATCTTCTATGAAAACAACCCCTTACCAAACAAGTAGAACTCAATACAGTAGCAACGAAAAATCTTCCAAGGTACACCCTGCCGTTTTTTTATAAACGGATGGATTCTTTGAATAATGTTGTCCTTGATACACTGTGGCAGAAAGAGCAGAGAAATCTCCCTCAAATCATACACTGCTGTCATAAAGAGGGCGAGAAAGACGCGGCGGATAATGAAGTTCAAGACACGCAAAGAAACATTTGCATCTTCGCCTCCATTTCTTCTCTTCCCCAATCCTCGTTTTTATCTCCATCACCAACTTTATCGCATTCAAGATCACCGATTCAACATTCCTCCTCTTCTCTCTCTCTCTCTCTCTCTCTCTCTCTCTCTCTCCATCACCCTCTTTCTTTCTCTCTTTGCCTTCCTTCCTTCCTTTTGCAATGTCTTACGCCCCACCTTAACTCAGTAAACTTACCAGCAGATAATACTTGTTAATCCTTATTACTGCCACCACCATCCGCATCTTCTTTACCACCAGCACTGCCACCTCATATACCCACCCAGCACCATTGCGACTACTACTATACCACCACCACCACCACCACCACCACCAACAACAACAACAACAACAACAACAACACCAACACCACAAACAGCTTTGATATCAAAAGCAACGTCTGTAAGTCTTCATCTCTCCTCATCCTTCTCCCCTTTCTACACTTTCTGTGGTGGTGCCAAGCTACGGTGACCTTTTGACCTGTTGTCGGTGATGTAGGTCATCCGAAAGAAACATGTTTGAAAAGGATGACGTCTTCACAACCAGCGCCGGCTGCGTTCATTGCTGCTGCTGCTGCTGCTGCCCCTTTAAGTCTCAACTTGATAAGTGAAATGTGGTGGAGGATGGGGGGGGTGACTTTGAAGAAGCATCCGTTGAATGCAATAAGAGAGCATTACTACGGGGAGGGCTGTACCAGTTCAAAGCGAACAAACGTAGCAGCAGCAGCAGCAGTAGTAGTAATAGTAATAGTAGTAGGAGGAGGAGTTCATACGTGGTGGATTGACTTGCTAGCAATATCAGCTAAGTTTTCTTCAAATCACACTGTCCTCTCTCTTATCTAAATGAATAAATATATATATCCAATCCGACGATGCACTGACCGAAACTTCGAGGTCACTCTCTATAATATTCTTGTTTAAGAATAATATATTTTATATGCGTGCGTGTGTGTGTGTGTGTGTGTAAATGTATACTCTTTTACTCTTTTACTTGTTTCAGTCATTTGACTGCAGCCATGCTGGAGCACCGCATTTAGTCGAGCAAATCGACCCCGGGACTTATTCTTTGTAAGCCCAGTACTTATTCTATCGGTCTCTTTTGCCGAACCGCTAAGTTACAGGGACGTAAACAGACCAGCATCGGTTGTCAAGCAATGCTAGGGGGACAAACACAGACACACAAACACACACACACACATACATATACATATATACATACATATATACGACAGGCTTCTTTATCAATTTCCATCTACCAAATCTACTCACAAGGCTTTGGTCGGCCCGAGGCTATAGCAGAAGACACTTGCCCAAGATGCCACGCAGTGGGACTGAACCCGGAACCGTGTGGCTGGTTAGCAAGCTACTTACCACACAGCCACTCCTGCGCGTATATAAAAGTTTGTTTATAAAAAACAACACTATGAAATAATAGTTCTTAAATCTGAGGGAAAGAAACTGCTAGGTGTATTTTAGTGTAGTGATAGAACACTTGTCACGAATACATAGAGATGTGGGTCCGAATCCCATGCGTACAGCAAACTCCCCTTTTTTCCGTCGAGGGCTTATATGCCCCAATATCAGACTATTTACCTTAGTCAATGCATGGTGACCGCTTATAAGCTTTAAGCTTATAAAATATTAAAATACATTATATTATATTATAATATAATAAAATACACCCATTTTATTATATTATAAACATACATGTGTACATATGTGTGCTTATTAATTAATTTTTCTCTCCTTAAAGCTGCATACTTTGCATTTTTGTAAAGCGAATTTCATGTGCGTCACTCTACTGAACCCGTGTATTGTCTGTGGCAGTGTTTCTAGTTATTTATCATCTGAAAAGTATAGCTGCAGACTGTACCTATGCAAAAGACGGCTGATTGTTTACTAAGACCCAGGTGGACTTAGTACAAACATTAGTTAGATGTGCCAATGCCAGGCAGAAAATAAGTGAGTGGAATGAGTGGAGGCGAGTATTCTTGTATATTCCTGCTGGTATAGGTGTAGGCATAGGTGTATGATTAAGAAGCTTGTTTTGCAGTCGTTTGGTCCTGGGTTCAACCCCACTGTGCGGCACCTTGGGTGTCTTACACAAATTCCGGGCCTTTGTTGACGGAAACTGTGTAGAGGCCCATCGTGTGTGTGTGTGTGTGTGTGTGTGTGTGTGTGTGTGTGTGTGTGGCCACCACCACTTCACAACCGGCTTGTTTACACGTCCGTAATCTAACAGTTCGGCAAAAGCAATTGATAGAACGCGCACCAAACTAATCTTGCAACTATGAGATGTATTGTTATTGTCAGGATTTTACTGTAATCAACAACAAACACATTTCGTCGATATAAAAGTCTTTATTAAAGAGGCAAGATGGTAGAACCGAGCGAAATGCTCAGCGGTATTTCATCTGTCGTTATGTTTTGAGTTCAAATTCCGCCGAGGTCGACTTTGCCTTTCATCCATTCGAGTCAATTAAATAAGTACCAGTTACGCACTGGGGTCGATATGACCGATAGAATGAATACCAAACTTTAAAAAAATCCTAAGTCCTGGGTTTTTGTTTGGTTCGAAAGCGGTGCTGCAGCATGGCCGCATTCTGATTATTGAAACAAGTAAAAGCAAAATATATAAGACCACCAAACCATATTCTTCAATTTCTCTCAATGTCTTCTTGCCTTGATTTCTGTTTCTTTCTTTCTTTCTTTCTTGTTTTTCTTCTTTTTTTTTTACCAATTTCTTAAAATTGTTTTTGGTTGCGGTCGAACTGTTTGTTTTATTTTAAAAACCGTTTTCTGTTTTCTTTGCGATCTTTGATATCGAATAACTTTCGATTAAGTTATATTTCTTCAGTGTATATATATATATATATATCTATATATATATATATATATAATATATATATATATATATATATATATATATATATATATATATATTATATATATATATATATATATATCTATATATATATATATATATATAGATATATATATATATATTATATATATATATAGATATATATATATATATATATATGGTATTTGTCTTTTGATTTTCGTTTCTTTTTTGTTAATTTTTTCCCCGTGACTTATCGTTTTGGTTTCGTTAAGGATACAGAGATCTTTTTTTTAATACTTGACCACGTTATTTTCTTTCTCAGAAGTTCTTTTTTAAAAAGTCCTCACGGTCGATTGTGGCTACTATAGCAGCTCCGTAGATTATTTCGTTTATTCTGGTGACATTGATGTTCGTATCTGCTTTCAATATTTCTTCCATGTCCAGGATTTTGTGTCTTTCTTTTATTACTGTTAATATTTCATCGTCAAGTTTTATCTTAGAAATACTGGTGATAGGTTTCGTTTATCTATCGATTTTAAGTTTTAATAATCTTCACCTTTAAATTATTGTTATATTAAAAATGTCGGGTTTGGATTATTCGATTTAAAAAATTCTCATTTACATTTAATCAGATTTTCGTTCGTGAAGTTCTTGTTAAACTTCTGTTGATCCTTATTTCATAGCTATAATCCCACTGAGGCCAATTTTGCTTTTGATCCATGCGAGGTCGATGTAATAAAGTACTAGTCAAGCCCTGGGGTTGCCTTCTCCCCTGATTTTAAGGTTATCGTGAAATGCCTGGTTGGAGGCCCTACCGTTCGAGGTCTATACCGCAGGCTACTCTTCAAGCCAAGGATATCTTCAAGCCGAGAATCAAGATATCTTTGGCCGCAAGAGTAGCCAGCGATATACACCTCGCTCGGATATTTACTTCTTTTGAGGTTCCACTCGCCATGAAACATATGTAGCCCGGATCTTGTCTACTCCATTCCTTAACTCTTGTATTCTTATTTATAAGAATAGATTGGAGGTTAAATAGATTGGAGGTTAAATATTTTTCTCAACGGGCTACATATATACATACAAACATTCACTACATACACTTATGATATATATATATATATATTATATAGAGGGCATTATTACACATAAATGCCGTAATAATGCCCTCTATATAATATAAATAAATATTTTGAAGTGGAAAAAATTTACAGATTTTTTCTTTTATGAGGTTTTTCACGCTAACTACTTGATAATTTCTTATTAAAATTTCTTATTAAGATTTTATCCTATTTTAAAAATTATCTCGTGAGTACCGTTGGCGATTTTTTTCCTCTGTCTTCCCTTCTCAGGATCTTTCCCTCTCCTGTGTTTCCGACGAAGAGCTCCGCTCGAAACGTTAAACCCTCCTTCTTCCCTTCTTTCCTGAGCGTCCAATAATACTTTATTTGTTCCACATCCTCGCGTTGTTTTCTTTTTGTGCTTTCTTGTTTGGATTAACTATATATATATATCTATATATATAATATATATATATATATATATATATATACATACATATTCAGATGAATATGGTACTTTAGTTGAGGCAAGTAAAAGAAGAATAGACAGCAAATGTAAAATGTAAAAATTCAGACGCAACACACGACTACCTCGGGATGGGTGGTGGGGTGTGGGTGGATGAAACCTTTTCAAATTATCAAACCTTTGGCAGCATTTATGGAATGAATGGGAAACCTAACAGAGAACAAAGTTCACGTCGGTTCTTCCCAAAATCGGTGCAGACAAACAGTTCTTCATTCTGCATCTCTTACGTTTTCATTTCTTCTTATCTGATGGAATCTGCCGGCAATTTTCATTCACAATGCATTTTTCGCATCGCTTTTGAATGTGATACGATGGAAACTGGGAATTCAGATAATAGCTTCAAATGTTGATACAAGGCCTACGGTTTCGGGGGAGCGGGGTATGTTGGTTATATCCGCCCCAGTACGGAACTGGGGTTTTAAAGACCTTCAAAAGGACGAAAGGACGAAAGGCAATGTCGACCTCACTGGAATTTGTTCTCAGACCGTTACGATGGACAAAATGCCGCTAAGTATTTTGCCCGGAGCGCAAACGATTCTACCTGCTCGTCACACTCGAAGATTCAGATATTAAGAATAAGATATAAAATAGCGATTCATTGTTTTTTTTAATATAATTCTTAAGAACTGAGAAAATGTCATTTCCGTTATCTTCTGATCGACCGAAATGATCAAGATTTCCTGAAATGAACTCTTGTGTCCCTTAACAGCAAATCGTCCCCAGAGCGGTTGTCTCCTGTTTCGTAGTTGTCTATTCAACTGCCAATAGACAATCTCTTAACGACTGTCCATTAATCTAATTACAGAACTACTGTCTATCGATTGGTATTTTATTTATCGACCTGGGATAATAAGAACAAAGTTGTCCTCGATTCGCAGAACAGGGAGCCAGAATAATTGCACCAAACATTCTATTCGACGCTCTATCGATTCTGCTAAATCACTGCCTTTCATTCTCAACACTTTGGCTGCCGCCATTTTCTTGTTATTTCGCTTCAATCTATTTCCTATAATTTCTCTCTTTCTCTTGTGTGTGTATGTGTGTGTGTGTGTGTGTGTGTGTGTGGTTTAGTAAGCGAATTCTATTGATAAACGTTACTTCATTCATGGTAGTTATTATTATTGAGTTGTCAGAGAAATTCGTTCGTTCTTCCCAATGTTATTTCAATTAACACCAAAACAATTTTTATTGCACTGTTTTATGGCTTCTTTACAGCTCTATTCTTTCTCTGCGACTTTTGTTCATTGTTTTTGAAATTTGAATATATTTTTACCTCTTTTCAGTCCTACGATAATGGAGTGCCAAGCAGAAAGACAAACAAACATTTTCGACACTCGCTTCTCTTCCTTTTCAATCATGATTCCAAAGCTGCTCCAGACATTTCTACAGAGAGAGCGCAGTTACTGAAGGACCTGCACATAAAGGGCTTTCGCTTTTCGTTGAGGAGAAATTCGACCTCACAGAATCTCCGCGTTCCGGCCGACCTTTTCAGTTCAATGAGGATGGATTGAATGAGCTCATCTACGAAGAACCGCGCCATTCTACAGGAGAATTGGCCCAGCAGAGAGGATGTTCTCATGATACCACCACTCGTCACCTTCACTCGATGGCTAAAGAGCAAATGACCCGACCGGTGATACGGCCATTTCTTCAACACAAAAACATTCGGCTCCATATCTCTAATTTGATCAAAAATGTTTATTCAAGAACTCTTTTAGTTAAGTTCTTCCGATATATCACCCTCAGATTATCACCTTTTTCGGTGGCGTTTCGTTCAACAACAATGAGGAACCGAAAAACGTGACTCGACCAATTCTGCGAATTAAAACCCGGTGATTTCTACCGTCAAGACATTGACAATCGAGTGGAACGGTGGCGAGAAGTCGTGAACAATGAAGAAAAATATATATTATTGATTGATTTGTTAAAATTGTTCACAAAAAAATTATTAAAATGAATTGAAAAGAAAAACCCAACGAATTTAACTGAAAACCGAACGGTTGTTTTTTTAACGCTTGGCAAGTCTTTAATCAAAGGCATTCCGGTCGTGACCATTCCTTCGTTTATTCAATTTCAGATGAAGAAATGTGACCAAAGTTTTGTTTTTAAACGATATCTTGATGCATTTCTCTCTAACACATCGAATCAGCCGACCCCAAAAGGTTTACAAACTTGAGAAGACTCTACCGATTCGCTGAACGACAAATGGAATATACTGATAACGCTACAGAAAAATAATTGACTTTTGGATATACACCGAAACAGCACAAAAGACGTAGAACATTTATCTCCGAAGGCAGTGCTCCAGCGTGGCTGTGACCGCGATGGATAAAACAAATTAAATAACCAAAGAACAAAAGAACAAAAATACAAGATCTTTACGTTAATCCATGCACAGAGAACAACCATTCGTCTGAAAGGAAATGTATTTCTAAAAGAACTGAAGCGGTCGCAGAAAGGATTCAAAGGCTGTAAATATTATCTTCACATTGTTAGGCAACAGTTCGAAGAATATGAAGAAGAATTCAGATGAAACTGAAGAATGCAGAATAACGATTCTGAACTTAGTACAGATTTCCCCCTTTGTTAAAACCTGGAAACATCAGCTACGATTAATGAAACGAAAAACAGAGAATTAGATCCGGAAGAAACAACTTCGCTTCAAAGCAATGAATCGAACAAAACTCAGTTATATAACAAATGTATAACGATACTAATATAACGACTGTTATATGATGGGAGTTATATAACGGCTATATAACACTTCGTATTCTGTTGATAATAGGACACGGGTGAGAGTAAAACCACGAAGATAACAGGTATTACAAGAATGGGAAAATGAATATTTTGACAGAGTCAAAGAACTTTAAGGTCTCATCCATATACCAGGTATAAGATATAACTCTGCGGAAATGGAATAGAGTGTAACATGTCTAAATTCTTTAGACTTTACTACGAGAAAGCTATGAAAATGTAAAAAAAAAAAGAACCCCACCTCATCCTATACAATAAACTTGACGCCCAACGACTGTACATTCGTAGAAAGGAAGATGGTAGACGTTTGCTGAGCATCAAGGAGCAATAATATATGAAAGCAATCGTTGATGTTACCCATCACCTTTCCAACTCACAAAATGGTTTGCTATGTGTTTACGATGATGAAAAACGAGTAGCAATGTAGCAAATCGATATCAGCAGCAACAAATTTCTCATAAGAAATTGGGTTAATCTTTGAACAATTCTTGTCTGAATCTAAAGCAGCAGCGAAAACAGACATATTGAAATAATGACATATAAGTCGGCCGTGATAAGTATGGTCAATATTTTCGCGAACTGGATGCTCTCGAAATAAATTGAACAACTATCTGTGCCCCAGGCTCACAAGTCCAACCTGAAAAGAAGCAGAAGAAGAAACAACCTTCGTGATCCAGGAACAAGACATTACCACTCGATATTACAAAAGAAATAAACACAATCCTTACAATATGGATGGCAAATGTCGCCGGTTTTGAGCTTCTCCTGGGACGATGCACGGCTAGGCATCAGGATATCCTAACTAATTCCGGCAAAATATATTTGGAGCCGATGTAATGTAGCAAAGCTAATTTTGATGCGTCTAAACCCAAATTTCAGCTGATTCAAGAAAAGAAAAAGTTCCCCGATATTTATATGAATGTTTACCTGACTTAGGAAACGATAACGGGAATTTTAGTACAGAAGCATAGAAGAAGACGGCTAGTTAACACACACCGTATTTACCGGTGTATAAGACGCATGCTTTTTTTGTATTTTTGAATATAGCAAAAATTGTCCTGCGTCTAATGTGAGTTTAGGGAGCCGAATGGACAGACTTCTGCCAGATACGAAAATTGTGACCAATAATAAAATTTTGGAAGCAAACTAAATTAGGACGAAAATTTGCTTATGGTACGTCAGCAAGTATGTGGGGAAGTCACATCACCTCACAGTACCTTCTTCTCCAGTATACATAACCCTCGAATGATATATGTCTTACATTCATCGACGCCAAAACGTCTCTGTCCGTACGGCAACCAACATGGCCGTAACATTTCTTGATTGTTTACTTCTTATCAACGGTCTTTTGTACCGGAAATAAAGAAAAGTTATTCAACTTATTTCCTCTTTTGTATTTGTAAGAAGCTCTCCGTCTTCACTATTGTTTTTACTTTTTGCTTTTGTTTCTCCATCACAATACTTGAAGCCAGTTGCAATGATCTTCCTACATTGTTTGATGATTGTGGTACAGTTATCGTTAATTTTCTGAATGAAAAATGCTGCCAGAAAGATTAAAGGAATGCTAACAAACTTTCATCTTCTTGTCTGGAAGTTGCAAGAAAACCGTAGCGATGTAGCGTCACCCTGGTAACGGGTCGCGGTAACACAAACCATCACAACCAGAAATACGAGTTTCAGACACTGTGTGGTTTTGTCTCTTGACCAAAATATTAGTTTCAAGATTTGGCACACGGCTAGGGACTTCAGGGGAGAGGTAAACGATTGCACCAACCTCAGTGTTTAACTGGTACTTGCTTTATCGACCCCAAAAGGATGACAGACAAAGTCGACATTGGCTGAATCTGAACTCAGAATGTAAAGACGTGTGAAATGTCGCTAATCATTTTGCCCAGCGCTCTAACGATTCTGCCAGCTCAGCAACTATACAAATGATCTGGTTGGCGGGGGGGGGAGAGGTGGAAGAAAAAGATAAAGCTGAGATTTGCCACTTCCATAACGTATCAATATATTTATGATAAATTTTCCCAAAGTTCAAACTCCTGATTGAAAAAAACATAAAAAGGAAATTGCTATGACATGAAATTGAAGATGTCTGGGATAGCACACACCAAGATAATCTCAATGAAACAGGAATTTATTTTGTATAGTATTTAATATACCTTTATTCATCATCACACGCGCGCGCGCGTGCACAAACACACACATACACAAACTCACGCATATACACACTCACACACACATACATGCACACGCACTCCTCATACACATACACTCTCTCTCACACACACACACACGTACACATACACACATACTCACGCACACTCACACGTACATTGTGTTTGGGCTAAATTTGACAGTTTGCCAAAAAGGAACAGAAAACACAAAATCTCAGCCAAAAATAAAAGTATTTTTAAAAATTCCAAAAATATCAAAAATTATGGCTGGGAGAAAACAGTTTACCCAAAATGGAGACCCACCTCAGCTCCCATCGTGGCCTCAGGATTTTTTTTTTTTTGAAACGAACTCAACTGAAAGCATCACTATGTTCCAATTTTTTTTTTCAGAAAGGTTTTTTTTTTTAAATCTGCCTCTCAGACTCTTATATTTCTTCACATCCTGAAGATTAGGCTGAGATAACCGGAAAACGTTGATAATGAATTTGTGGACTTCGCTGAGGGTTCAGTCCCACTGCGTGGCACCTTGGGCAAGTGTCTTCTACAAGAGCCTTAGGCCGACCAAAACTTTGAGGATGAATTTGGTACCCGGAAACTGAAAGAATCCCATCGAATGTGTGTGTGTGCTTTCCACCACTGCTTGACCACCGATGTTAGTATTTACGTGACCGTAGCTTAGCGGTTCGGCAAAAGACTGATAGATTAAATACGGTGCGTAAAAACAAACGTACTGGGGACAATTCATTCGCCATAATGTTTGGCAGGAAGCTGAATGTTATTTCCATCAAGTTTGAAGGGAAGAAATATTGGATAATACAATATATAAGCTGAAGCATTTGTCTTTGCCCATTTTTCAGTCAGTCAGACGATGTCCCAAGCGTCTGGCTTTTACCTGCAAAATGAACGTCTGCCATAAATGGTTGCTTACGTGACTGTCGTGATTGTGTAATAATAATGTTAAGAGGAGAATACGCTAAAACTGTATTGCTATGGTGGTGAAGACATTAGTAACGATTTATTCTGCTGGAACGAAGACAGTGAAATAGTAACGACTCCATACACTGCAGACGGAGTAACAATACTAAGCCCCACTCTGTCTTTCTTTGTCTCGCTTTCTCTCTTTCTCCTCTCTTTCGCTCTGACTGTCTGTGTGTCTGCACTGTTTCATGCCTGTCTAAATTTCAGCTTCTATTGGTGTCTCTGTGTCTCTCCATTCTCCCTCTGTGTGTGTGTACAGACACAGACACACATATACCTGCACCATTGTAGAAGGAGGAAGAGAAATAAGAAAAAGCGATATATATATATAGAGATAGATAGATAGATAGATAGATAGATAGATAGATAGATAGATAGATAGATAGATAGATAGATAGATAGATAGATAGATAGATAGATTGATAGACAGATACTTTGCACTCCTTCCAAATGTTGCCTTACAGTTTTCCATTAATCAACTCTTAACAGCCTATACATTCACAAAGCTTTTAATCACCACCCAGATTCTTCTTCTTCTTCTTCTTCTTCTTCTTCTTCTTCTTCTTCTTCTCCTCCTCCTCCTCCTCCTCCTCCTCCTCCTCCTCCTTCTTCCCTTCGTTAGTTACTATCGCCTATTATCGTTTTCTTCGTGAGGCAATTCGGCAATTCTCTATATAAATCAAAGTTGTGAATAGACATGGACGCCATCTTTGCATAACACCCACCGATAACCGACTAAAAAAAATATCTAAAACATAGTTTTACAAAGTAGTTAACCTCCCTTTATCACTATTTCTCTACTTGAAGTTTTTTTTTGTGAGTTTCCACTCATTCCTTTTTCTTGTTGCCCGATTATGGCACAGATATTTTCTTCTCTTACACCTGATTATTTTATCCCCCCCTCTCTCTCTGTCTGACTTCAATGGCGAACTTAAGTATTCAGAATGGTGCTTAAAGCGAGACAAAAAGTTCTCTTTATCTTTGGGTTTGAGTGACCTTAGGTTTTGTGCCCTTCTTCTGTGTAAGATATTTTCCACTTCACAGAAGCCAGTGAAATTGAATATTAACTATTAGATGATTAACGCTACACACATACACCTGTCTGTCTGTCTGCCTGTCTGTCTGCCTGTCTGTCTGCCTGTCTGCCTGTCTGTCTCTACATACGTGCAAATACATACATATGTACATATATATATATATATATATATATATATATATATACACACACACGCATTAAAGTTTATACAGACATGCGCGCACGTGTATAGAAGGATCTCCATTTAAAATTTGACGACTTCAACCTTAAATTCGACATTGTTAAATTCAGAATCGCTACCGTCAATCTCGACTACGATTTCATCAACTTTAATTTCGTCATCGTCAGCTTAACGTCACTGTAGGACGGAGCGAATTTCGTTTTATGAACAGTGACGCTAGTGAAAACTTGTCGCAGAATTTTAAAAGAATCTAAACATTAAAATGTTTTGTAAGGAGCTGTTAGCTTTGTAATAAAAACTCGAATTTATCGTAAATCTATGTACATACATTAAGGACACTGGATGTAGAACAAAATTACATACTGTACCATATATACAACATGACAAAGACAAACATAAGCACCATTAGTTTATTTTTTTATTCATTATTCTCATTTGTTGAGGAGACTTGGGGGAGAAATACTCATGATACCAGTGAGAAGTTATGCGTTAGTACACATCCCACAAACTAGAGAATACCGACAACATTGACAGAAACGGGAGCCTTTTTCGGACGGGCGAAAAATGAATCCAGGTAAGAAAAAGTTACAGGTAAAAAGGTTACAGAAAAAAAAAAAGGGGGACAACGTTAGCACTGTTTCTGCGTCTTTCTTTAATAAAAAGGTTAACTGTCGAATTCTCCCTTTTTAAAGGTTAATATGCCAATCAGTGTCTGTAAAGTAATATGCAGAACTGATGATAAATTAATGAGTTATGAACTCTACGCAACCAACGGCCTACTCTTCCTGTACCACGTTTGCTAAAAGATCTAGGTGAACTTCCTACTGAGTATTCTATGACAGTTAGCCTAATCCCGAGGAGTTTTTACTCTATGATAAGGGACCAAAGGCAAACAACCGCGCTCTAGTGTTTGGTACCAGTGATGACCTCAGACTCCTTTCTGGTGCTGATACTCCATATATGGATGGCAACTTTGCTATGGCACCAAATATTTTCAAACAGAACTGTGTCATCCGTGTCCCTTTCAGTGATACAGCTGTTACTTCAGTGTACGTTCTTCTTCCAAACAAGACTCGTGTCGCCTTCGAAGAACTCTTTCAGGCCATAGTTGATGAGTGTGAAGACCTAAGCTATTCTATTAATGTGCAAACCGTGGTGACTGACTTTGAAGATGGTGCACTGAGAGCTGTTCTTGCAAGGTTTGGCTGCGACGTAGAGAGCAAAGGTTGTTTCTATTATCTTACGCAGTCCACTTGGCGTAAAAGCCAGGAACTGAGTTTGGGAACATTGTATAATACCAATGCTCAGTTTCGTCTGTTTTGTGGAATGATTGATGCTCTAGCTTTTCTGCCCTTAGAAGACGTTAATGAAGGTATGAGATACTTCAGAACTGACATTCCACAAGATCCACCTGAAGCCGAGGAACTGCTCCATTGTACTTCGATTGTACTTATGTTGGTGGCTCCTTTTGACTGATTCAACAGCCAGTTGCCATGTCCAGTGACGTCCTGATCCCTCTGAAAATGCGTCACATTCCACCTATGTTTGCCCCTCACCTATGGAATGTGCATGGCATTCGTACGAAGGGTGGAATAATAAATTCTTCAACCTCGTTGGTCACTACCATCCTTTATTCTGACGTGTCAATGAATGGTTTCAACGTGAAGAAGCGACAGTGATCACCATTATCCGGCAGGATGCTGTGTTGGCAACCCAGCTCACCACCTCAAAGAAGAATGCCTTCTCAACTTGTGTACTGTTCAACGGGACGACCACCAGACTGTGGCAGAGTTTCTTCGTGGCTTCGGTTTGAATATTTGTCTTAATCACCAGCTTTAAAAAACATGGAATATACATGCAATGCCACGATATTATGTAAGCCATTTTCAATCTGTACATGTCCTGTACTGTCAATAAATGACTTAAATATTTCTGCTTGATTACCTTACTGTGCTTAAGATATGAACAAAACGTGATTTTTTTTTCATATACATGTCACTCTCAATATTTTTAACAAAGGGACGCATTTTAAATAGGTTTACGGAACAATTACCCAAATGCCTACATACAGCTAAACACACATTCACATATTTCAATCTTAACCATACATAACTAATGTAGTAAACCTAACACCCATAACTCAGAGTAATCCACTTGAGTTAAAAAGAACAGTATCGGAATAACATATTTTTAGACATGTAACTTTACATTCTAGATGTATATATATATATATATATATATATATATATATATATATATATATATATATATATATATGGAGTTAAACGCAGGCGTTATTCAAATTCTTTTACTTCCGACACATATAAAAATATGATGGTATTCTGAATTTTTCCTGTGACTTTATTAAAGGCCGCCGCGAAGAATACATCGCATCTCATCTGCGAGGCTATACTTTTGCTTTCCAGGAACAGGAGAGAATAGGAGAGAACTGCTAAATGCTTGATGAACAAAAGTAACAAGGATGCCTCTAGACATCCACATCAAAATATGTCGATTGTGCTACACCAGCGCTGAAGATAACTGGTCCTCCGTCGGTTTCGAGGATGATTGTTCCAGTTGGTCCGATCAACAGAACAGCCTACTTGTGAAATCAACGTGCAAGTGGCTGAGTACTCCACTTGCATAAGAACCAATTATAAGTTAGAGAAAACTAGTGACAGACAACAAATTAAACTCTTAACGCCACAAATTCCTAATGCCAGTCCAAACACCCAAACAAACAGACCTAACAGAAAATATAAAAATATGATGTCCTTTGGTATAACCCAATCTGGGACTCGAACATCTCATCCAAAATCGCGAAACCATTTTTTGCCACACTTGATCGCTGCTTCCCTAAAAATACAATGTACAGCAAAATATTGAACCGCCACACTATAAAACTGTCCTATGCAAATTCATCAAATATAGAGCAGCACACTCATAGGATTAACAATTGTAAACTGAGAAAGCGAAATGACTGCACTCAAAAATAAGCCCTTAAAAATTGACCGCGACTTATATTACCAACCGAGAGACAATGCTAATACCAAGCAATTAATGTAGTAAAGTGATAACTCGAACTATAATACCAACAAACCGAGAAAAAACAACTATAATATCGACTATAACCATCCAACGAATCATACCAGCATCAATTCAAACAACACCGACACACCCAGAAATAGTAATAATAAAAGGATAACAATGACTACAAATATATACTGAACAGAACCTAGTGTTCGCTGCACATAAGCACACAAAAAAACTAACCGGTTATGCTCATGCAGAGACAGAACCAAATGTCTTTTGGACAATCAATGTATGACTAAGAATGTGGTATACAAGTGCACACTAAACACCAGGGGAGGCCTCTACGTATAAATCGGAGCATCAGTCGATATTTTCAAAAATCTATATCGTAACCACATTGCCAGCTTTCGAAAAATCCTTAAACCGCATGTAACATTACTGGCTGATTTTATCTAGAGGCTCAAGGTAGAGAAGGCAAAATATGACCTGACCTGGTCCATAATTAGACATGCAAGTCCTTACAACATATTATCTCGGAAATGCCAGCTATGTTCCGAAGAGTCACTCTCAATATTTTTAACAAAGGGGCGCATTTTAAATAGGTTTACGGAACAATTACCCAAATGCCTACATGAAGCTAAACACACATTCACATATTTCAATCTTAACCATACATAACTAATGTAGTAAACCTAACACCCATAACTCAGATTAATCCACTTGAGTTAAAAAGAACAGTATCGAAATAACATGTATTTAGACATGTAACTTTACATTCTAGATGTATATATATATATATATATATATATTATATATATATATATATATATATATATATGGAGTTAAACGCAGGCGTTATTCACATTCTTTTACTTCCGACACATGTTTCGAAGATATCATTGGTATTATTCCAAAGGAATAAAATGGTGTAAATCAATGTAATCTTCTCTTCGGGGAAATGAAGAAATAAAAGTCGTCAATAAGACATTGTAACAGAAAATGATGGATATGCATAGTGATGAACTGAACGCTATCTATCTATCTATCTATCTATCTATCTATCTATCTATCTATCTATCTATCTATCTATCTATCTATCTATCTATCTATTTATCTATCTATCTATCTATCTATCTATCTATCTATCTATCTGTCTGTCTGTCTGTCTGTCTGTCTGTCTCTCTTTCTCTCTCTCTCTCTGTATATATAATATATATATATATATATATATATATATATATATATATATATATATATATACCTCCCTGCTTCCTTTTCCTGAGCGCCTATTAATAATAATACTGTAATTGTTCCATTGTTGTTGTTTTTTTGTTTCCCGTTTGGATTAAAATTATATATATATATATATATATATATATATATATATATATATCGATATATGTATGTGTGTATGAGTATATGTATGTATATGTATAAATGTATTATATATATATATATGTACGTATATATATATATATATATATTATATATATATATATATATATATATATATATATATATATATATATATACATACATATGTGTGTATGTGTGTATATGGGTCTTCGTACGTATCTATACGCATATTATATATGTGTATGTGTGTACACATATATATATGTGTATATGTATGTATGTATGTATGTATGTATGTATGTATGTATGTATGTATGTATGTATTATGTGTGAGTGTATATGCAGGTACACGAAACTACTTGTCTAAGTATTAATCTTCTTTTCTCCTTCTCCTTTCGTTTCCCTCTAAGCCGTTGCGACAGCAAAAGCTGATTATGTCATTTTACCTAAACTGGAACGAATGATTTCCGCGTTCATATTTTAATTTTTTACGTTTCTATCATATTTTTTGCTTTTATTCATTCTCGAACTGGATTGGCATATAACAACAACCCAACCAACACACACAAAAAAAGTCTCTAGTGAGACTTCTTTATGAATATACCTGAAGAGACCCAGAGCGATGGGCCGAAACATATGTTGTACCTAATAAAAGTCTAATACGAAATCCATCTCCTACTATTAATTTATTCTATTGCCCTAACTGCCACTGCGAAGTTCCTGACGAAAATCCAAGTGTACCACAACTACGGATGACAGCAGGAATCCTAAACTGTGACGGTGCTCTGCTCAACATTTAAACACACTAATTGAATTATACGTATTTGTCTAAATGTTCTATATAATATATATATATATATATATATATTGAAACGAGCCGGCTACCAGATTCCCAATTAGTTTAAGGCTGGAACCAGACAATGCGGTGAGGAAGCTAACAGGCAGTTCTTTGGCAGACATTTCTATACTTTAACATATCACTTTAAAACACCGCACACATACCTAACCCCGCCAAGCCATCAACCATCAAGCATCAAGCATCAAGCATTAAACGCTATCATCATTCATTCATATCTGTTCAAATTTCTATTCCGTTTGGCAGCACATACATACATTATTAATACAAGATTACATATTAACATTGTCCCTAGCTTCATATACAGTTACCAACCAATATATTCTACAATTTCACGCTTATTCCATTTCTTCCTCCTTCTTCTCTTCCTTCATGCTTCCCCTCCCCTCATGTTCGCTTTCCCTCTCCATTTACTCCTCCTCCTCCTCCTCTTAATAATGATATCTGGCAGCCAAGACAATTAATCCTAGTACACCACGAACCGAAGCTCACATGCGCGCACACACACTCGTCACACACAACACCCAACGAAGCCATTTAACCAATTCATATTAATACAAACTAGTTTGGCGCCGATGGTGTCGCTGCTGATGATCAGCAGACATTATTTTGCTCCCAATTTTTCTCTCTGTCTCTCTGCTCCCCTCTCCCTAAAGTCTCATCCTCTACCCACCCACCCACCTACCCCTCGTCGTCTCTCCTTCCTCTGTTCTTCAGCTCACATATTTCTACATCCTATCACCTCTTATTCCCTTTCTTCGACTCTTCCTGTCACTGTTCGCATCAAACCACTCTAATTCTGACGTCAATACTCCCCTTTCCTAATCTTTTCCACCCCCTTCACACCTAAAACCCGCATCACACAGAGACACACACACATACACACATACCCTCATGCACGCACGTACACACACTTTTCACACCGTCCACCCGCTGCCGCATTACCATAACAGACCACACTCTGTTGCCCTCCTTTTCATAACGCCCGCCCAGCTGTTTATATTTAAATTTATCTTAACCCGCCTTCTTCCTCGTTCTTCTCTCTCTGTCCGCTACCACTTCCCCTCTCTCTCTCTCTTTCTCCCTCTCTCTCTCCTCTCACCATTACCCCAATTTTCGGTATTATTCTTTCTCTCTTATCATCTAATCTGATAAATCAACATGACTCTAGTCTGTTGCCATTGGTTGCTGATTATAATGGTTTCGAGTTCGTGTGTTAAGAGCATGAGAGTATATATATATGTGTCTGCATATATACACATATATAAACAGACACTTATCACACACTGCTATTTTCCTATACATTTTCACCAGCCCAGCGCATTGTATGCTCACGCTTTCTACTTACCCAAGCGCTCGCTTCAGTGTATCTATCTCATCAGCAGCCAGCATGATTCACACTGGCGCTCTTCTGACAAAGTGGAGCAGTCCAATTTGATTGAATAAACAAACTCGCTTCACAGCGTTATAAATTTGTTCAGCTTCAAAGAAGCTGATATCGCCCAACCCACTTCGCCGATTAATAATTGTCTCCTAGTTGCTGAAGCTTGCTTTAGCTTCTGACTTAAAACCCCTGTTCGTCTCTATGGCAACTCTGAGTGGATTATTCCAACATTCTTTTCTGTCGTCTGTGTAGATTGGCAGCCATCTTAACTGCCTAATCTGCTAATTTAGTACTAAAAATAAAGAGGAAATGAAAACAGACATAGAAAATAGCCTGAGATTATAGTAGATAAGATAAAGAGTTATAATAATCTTTTAATAAAGCTCAGTAAAATAAACATCAGCACGCCATTTTTATGGCAAAATATCAAAATACAAAAAAAATCATTTTGATAATATATTAAAAAAGGAAAACGAAGCTTCTGCTGTTAGTTTAGTTTTCTCTACATGGGAGACGAAGAGGTTGCGTTAAGAATTCTATCAGCATAGTACTAACACAGACTACCTTAGAACTAGTTTAGAAGAATCAATCGGTGGCTGTACAATATTACCAAATATGGTAGTAAGTCAGGTCGCTATTGCGTCATCACATTGTCTTTGCCTTTCTCTCTCCCTCTCTGTCTCTCTCTGTCTCTGTCTCTTTCTCTCTTTCTTGCTTTCTTTCGATGGTTGATTATAGTTTCTCCTCCCTTTTTTGTTGCATAAGCCTTCAGGTGTGTAAAATGGTGAATATTGCTGTCCTTATATGGTGCTTTCTTCTTATTTCTATTTTTATTTCGCTTGAGATTTTTCCTCCCATTCTACGAAACCAAACCTAGGTATATTTGTATACATTTGTTATCCAGTTTATGTATATTTCTTATCTATATCATATATGTATGTGAGTGTGTGCGTAGTTAATATTATTTTTGTTATCTAATATTATGTAAGTGCGCGTAGATGTTCGTCTGTATTATGCAAGCGCGTGTATATGTATATATTACTATAATAACATTTTATTTATCTATATTAGCTGTATATGCGTGCTAGTATGTTGTATGCATACATCTTCATTATAGGTTTTCTGGAAGGCATTGCATTGGTAGAATCGTTAGAGCATCAGAAAATGCTCTTTACGTTCTAAGTTCAAATCTCGCCGAGGTCAACTTTCCTTTTCATCCTCTCAAAATAAAGTTCCAATGGAGTACTGAGGTCAATGGTATCGATTGACCCCCATCCCCAGCCCTCAAAACTGTTGGCTTTGTTCCTAAATGAGAAGCGATGAAGAGGGCGATGGTTTGGAAAAAATCGTTAGAGTTTCGGAAAAAAGGCCAAGCGGTAATCGTTTGAGTCCTTTGTGATCTAAGTTCATTACCTGCCGAGGTCAAGTTTACCTTTCATTCTTTCAGGTCGATAAAATAAAGTACCAGTTAAGAACTGGGGTCGATGAGATTCACTTGCCCCTCCCCTCAAAACCACTAGACTTGTGTCCAAATTAGAAAGCATTATTTTTGTGCTATGTATTGTGTGTGTATATTTGTATTATTCTTATCTATATTATGTATGCGTGTATACGTCAACATTACTATGTAATCTTCATTATGTATGGGTTTATATTATTATGCAAGCTGGCATGCCGGACAAAATGCTTTGCGGCATTTCTTCCGTCTTCGTGTTCTGAGTTCAAATTTCGCCAAGGTCGACTTTGCCATTCATCTTTCCGGACTCGATGTACCAGTTATGTATTAGGGTCGATGTCATCCACTAGCCTTCCCCTTCCCCAAAATTTCATGCCTTGTAGCGAGAGTAGAAACAATTAATATTTACATAAGTCATTAAGAAGTATGTATACACTTAGTTTTACATGTCATCTATCTATTTGTCTGTCTGTCTGTCTGTCTGTCTGTCTGTCTGTCTGTCTGTCTGTCTCTCTCTCTCTCTGTCTCTCTCTCTCTGTCTCTGTCTCTCTCTCTCTCTCTCTCTCTCTATCTATATATATATATATATATATATATATATATATATATATATATGCATGTCTTTTATATTATAGGTTATCAAGAGGATGCTGGATTGTTAGACTCGCTAAAACGTCGGCAGGTAATGAACTTAGATCACAAAGGACTCAAACGATTACCGCTTGGCCTTTTTTCCGAAACTCTAGTTGTTCCGGCGTTCTGTGTTCGAATTCCGTCGAGTCATCTTTGCCATCGATCTTTTCGGTGTCCATTAAATAATGGCATCGACTGAAAACCTTCCTCAAATTCCAGGCCTTGTGCTTCTCGAATTAGTGGTTTAGTGGTTAAGGTGTTGCACTCACGATGGTTAAGATCGTGGTTTCGATTCCCGGACCGGTGTTGCAAAACCAGGTGGCTACTCCAAGGGGGGTAAATGGTATTTTTCAAAAAATTGTCTGGATTTGTTTTATTCTTGTCTGGTGAGTGTGTGTGTGTGTGTGTGTGTGTGTGTGTGTGTGTGTGGTGTGTGTGTGTGCGTGTGTATCTGAAAGAAGTGTCAATGGAAAAGAGAAGAAAAGAAAGAAGAAAAAATGTGTTTACATCTTTGCAGCTGGTCAGTTCTTTCAATAGAAAGTGATTCTTGTCCTTTAAAAATGGTAAGATCAGGCGGCTACTCCAAGTCTTGTTTTTCAAAAATAATTTGTCTCGTTTTTCAAAAAAAAATTGTCTAGGTTTCTTTTTATCATTGTCTGGCGAGAGAGAGAGAGAGAGAGAGAGAGAGAGAGAGAGAGAGAGAGAGAGAGAGAGAGAGAGAGAGAGGAGAGAGAGAGAGAGAGTGTGTGTGTGTGTGTGTGTGTGCTAAAAAGAATCAGGAATTCTCTCACATCATTTTGTCTGCCAGAGTTAAATATATTTGGCGTTTCGATTACTCGGCAACAAACGACGTTCCAGGAAATGTGGGATTTTGGTAAAAACCTTAATAAGTTCTCATGAAATGGAACCTTATTAAGTTTCATGTTTTAATTTGCACATCGGTAAACGAAAGCTTGATATTTGTGATAGCCACGTAATACCAATCCCTGTTTCACATAATAAAGAACTACATTTAGAAATACTGGCAAATACAAGTTAGAATCATCTTATGTTTAAACTTTCAGATTCCTTTCCGCTGTGACAAGGATAGTTAAGACATTTCTATTGTTGAACAAAATTTGATTCGAAAACTTTGGCCATTTTTGTTAGTTTTACATTTTTTCATGATAGTCTACTGAATTCATAAAACCATGTACAGGGTCTCTTCTTCCACCCTTATGTCGAAAATAGACAAAAGTAAGTCGTTAGAAGGAGCATTACAGGTACCTTAACAGCCTGGGCACTATTTCCATCTCCTGGACCGAAGCTAGGTACAAAATTTACCAAATATTTAATCTCGGGTACAATGGACGTTGTTTTGTAAAATGGAAAATAGGCGCTCAGTCACTGATATTTTTTTTTCTCGCTTCGTAACATTTTCCCTCTTCTCTTTTCTCAATCAGATATTTTCTTCTTTCTACTGTTTTAATTCCATAACGTTCAGTGTCTAAAATGAAAATCTATGATAACTTTTCTAGGCAATATTAACGACAGACCTAATATAACGTGTTCTCAATGAAACCAAAAGCAATCAAAACTTGTTTTAACAAAATATAATGAACGCTAGCCTAATACCAGACGATCGTAAATTCTATGAGAAATATTTTATGAGGTGACAGTGTTGTACCAGAACTTTATGACACAGTCATATATTTGTTTATACTACAACAGACAGTATCGGCATGTGACAAGAATATATTATTATAATTTGATTTGGGGCTCTGATCTTTGGTTCAGTTTCGACAAATGAACGTTGTGAGTTCATTTGTCTTTTATTACGTGAGATATTTCATTAGTTACAATATGCATAATCGTGTTATACATTCATTAATTTCACATTTCAGTAAAGGCGTCATTATGAATGTGTGAAAATTACATGGAGGCAGGTACGTGTGGTTAAGAAGGTCGTTTTCTAACCATGCGGTTTCGTGTTCAATCCTTCTACGTGGAACGTCGGGCAAACGTCTTCTGGCAAAGCATTGTAAGTGAACTTGGTGGACTTAGGTGTCATAATGGAGGCAGTTGAATGCAGATCAGTGATCAGGTCGTACACCAAATAAGAATTTCGATAAAATGAAAGAAGTTTATGGTGACAATGCACAGCCATACGACGTAGTCAAGCTCGGGCATCGCCAGTTCGAATGTGGTCGGATTTCGGTAGAAACTGTTTCTATTGCTAGAAGCTGCTCCTACTCCGCCATTGATGACAACGCCATCCATAAAGTAGAAACCGCCATTTTGGAGGATCGCCGCATAACTATTCGGGAACAAGCCCCAAAAAGTGATGGTAAGTGTAGGGTCCGTGGAAAAAATCATCCACGCCCTCTAGCACATGTAGAAGTTGTCTACACGATGGATTCCTCGGATACTCACACCTTTTCAGAAGCAGGAACAAATCCATTGCTCCCAGGCTCTTTTGGCAATGTGCCAAGAATACGAAGAGAACATTTCCGGCAGACTTATCACACGGGATGAAACATGGGTCCAACACTATGATCCTGAGACTAAAGTCCAGTCGAAGCAATGGTGGCATGCTGACCAAAGGAGTCCGCCTCCTCCAAGACAATGCCCCAGTTCACAATGCGCATGTTTCCCACATGAAAGCACACTCCTGCAGCTATGAAATCCTTCCTCATCCCCCCCTTACTCTCCCGACCTAGCTCCATCTGACTTCCAACTCTTTCCAACCATAAAGTCTTGTTTGAAGGGGAAGCACTTTTCGGATGATGATGATGATGATGATGAACTTATTTCCGAGGTAAAGTCTTGGCGCCAGACGCAACCAACCGATTTCTGCATAAAGCGATGGGAGAATTGTATCACTCTTGGTGGTGGCTATGTAGAGAAGGACTAATAATTATGTCAAGTTTCGTATATCCCAGATCTTGGGAAGTGGGTGTGGAGAAATATTCAATAGAATACCCCTCTTATATATATTAGAAGGTTTGGAGATGATGTACAGGTATTATATATTATAAGAAATAAAATACTCAGAAATCTGGATGGTTTTATATTTACAGATTTTTATTAATATGTCATATGTTTTTATAAATCATGTATTAGCGCTTGCATCCACTCTAGTGGTTTCGTCAGATTGAATTTTTTCAGGATATTTGTTTCTTTTTATAGTATTATTGTGTAGGGATAGAGAGAGAGATATAGGATAGTAAAAGTGGATGAGGAATAGGGAGAAATTGAAAGAGAGAGAGAGAGAGAGAGAGAGTGTGTGTGTGTGTGTGTGTATGTGCCTTTG
>NC_043020.1:30124189-30276689 GCF_006345805.1 Octopus sinensis
GCCATCGTCTCCAGTTCATGCAGCCTAAGTGAAGAATTTCTTGCTGAATGAACAGAACTGTTTTGTTTTATATATATAATCTCCCCACCTACTTCCATTCAGTATATATCTATATATATAAAACTCTAGTTGTGTGAGTGTCTGTCCCCTTCGATTTAGATTCCTAACTACTCCCACATTTTGCGGTGCAGTTTAACCAAATTCGGGTATCTTATAGTCGTGATTCATATCGAGCCCGTCTGACTATTAGCGCGCGTCAACGATGAGTCTACGATTTTAAAAATAATTTAACATCATTTTTTATTCCATTTTAATGCATAAAATGCATCGTGTGTCGATGGCGGCGGAGTTGGCGTCCATGGTCACACCTGCACCTGTTTGCTTCTCCCCCTTCCCTCCCTCGTGAAGCTGTGGGGAAGGGAGTGTAAAGAAATCAACGTCGTAATGCGTTGTGAAGGAAACCAGCGTTCTTTTAGAACAACGACTTCATGGCTTGAAGACACCAAAACAAAAATGGCTAAGAAAGCCGAATTTATAAGGGAAGTAACTCTCTAAAAATGCTTATATAGTTATTTCCCTTACAAACCGATAAACGCCGGGCGATACTGCTAGTATATATATATAAAACTGTATGTGAGTGTTCTGTCCCCTTCGATTTAGATTCCTAACTACTCCCACATTTTGCGGTGCAGTTTAACAAATTCGGGTATCTTATATTCGTGATTCATATCGAGCCCGTCTGGCTATTAGCGCGCGTCTACGATGAGTCTACGATTTTAAAAATAATTTAACATCATTTTTTTATTCCATTTTAATGCATAATTTTTCGTGTGACGATGGCGGCGGAGTTGGCGTCCATGGTCACACCTGCACCTGTTTGCTCTCCCCCTTCTTCCCACCTCGTGAAGCTGTGGGGAAGGGAGTGTAAGGAAATCAACGCCGTTAAAGCGTTGTCAAGGAGACCAGCGTTCTTTTAGAACAACGACTTCATGGCTTGAAGACACCAAAACAGAAATGGCTAAGAAAGCCCGAATTGGCATCTATAAGGGAAGTAACTCTCTAAAAATGCTTATATAGTTATTTCCCTACAAACCCGAGCAACGCCGGGCGATACTGCTAGTAATATCTATATATAAAACTGTAGTTGTGTGAGTGTCTGTCCCCTTCGATTTAGATTCCTAACTACTCCCACCATTTTGCGGTGCAGTTTAACCCAAACCGGGTATCTTATAGTCGTGATTCATATCGAGCCCGTCTGAGTATTAGCGCGCGTCTACGATGAGTCTACGATTTTAAAAATAATTTAACATCATTTTTTATTCCATTTTAATGCATAATTTTTCGTGTGTCGATGGCGGCGGAGTTGGCGTCCATGGTCACACCTGCACCTGTTTGCTTCTCCCCTTCTTCCCTCCCTCGTGAAGCTGTGGGGAAGGGAGTGTAAGGAAATCAATGTCGTAATGCGTTGTGAAGGAGACCAGCGTTCTTTTAGAACAACGACTTCATGGCTTGAAGACACCAAAACAGAAATGGCTAAGAAAGCGTCTACGATGAGTCTACGATTTAAAAAAAAAATTACCATCATTTTTTCCATTTTAATGCATTTTTTCGCTATTATATAAGGGAAGTACTCTCTAAAAATGTCTACGATGAGTCAACGATTTAAAAAAAAAATTACCATCATTTTTTATTCCATTTTAATGCATTTTTTGCTATTTTTTTTGCTATAACTCTCTAAAAATGCTTATATAGTTATTTCCCTTACAAACCCGAGCAACGCCGGGCGATATGCTAGATATTATATATATATATATATATATATATATATATATATATATATATATATATACAAAATGGGACAAGAACGCAAAACATCCAGAAGACGATACAAAAAACATGGACGGGTCATTCGAAGCCTTTAATCTTCAGTCAAGAACCGGATCATCCTCGTAATTTCGGCTGATTAATCTTCAGATTTCTCCAATCTGGCCAGCCCCAAGGAAAAACTAAGTTAAGAGCATTAGATTCCTTGGGAAAAAGCTTCGAATGTATACGAAACAAGGACGGGAAAACGGACGATGTTACACGAATATAAACACAAAAATAATACAAAAAAAATAAATAAAAATAATAACAGGACATCACAACAACGTCTTTCGACTGGAGACGATTTGAATTCAGCTTGTCTCTCCACTCCTTTCTATTCAGTGTGTGTGTATATATTATATATAATATAATATTATATATATAATATATATAATATATATATATATATATATATATATATATATATATACTGAATGGAAGGGAGTGGATAGAGACTCGCTGATATGGGAAAAGAAAGGGTGGAGAAAAAAGGGAAGGAGAAAGAATAAGAGAAAAACAAATAAATAAATAAACCTAAAAGGTTTTCAGAAACAAAGAAAATCAAGAAAGGAGAGCAGGAGTGAGAGATTATTTACAAACGAACAGGCATCTAATCAAAAATCGTAAGGGCATCATCGTAAGGGTAACATCGTAAGGGTAACTGCGGTAACTGTGGCGAATTTGCCTTGGATCTTTTCAATCCTTTTGTTAGTTAAAATATCTCAAACATATTTTAACTGGAGCAATGGCTTGAAAAATTTTTTCGTCGAATGAATTGAACCCAGTGCCTTTATGTTTTAAAGCCAGGTATTTATTCTATGTTTTGCCGAACTGCTAAGTTACGGGGACGTAAACAAACCAACACCGGTTCTCAAACGATGGTAGGGAACAAACAAACAAATACTCACACACACATGTATATATACAGGGCTGGCTTCTTTCAGCTTCAGTCTACCAAATCCAGCCACAAGGCTGAGGCTATAATAGGAGGTACCCAAGATGCTTTGCAGTGGGACTGAATCCGGAACGAAGTGTTTGGGAAGCAAACTTCTAACCACACAGCCACGTCTGCGTAAAAACCCCAGAACAAACATGAAACGCTTCACGAATTTGCGTCATCCTTGTTCAGGGGCCAGGCTAATCTTGTCTGTAGCGCTCCAGTTTTAGTATTTGCACTGCTGAAACTAGTGCAATATGAAAAAGGAAGTAGCTAAGATTTTGAGTAATTATTTCTTTAGCGCTTCCATCTCCTTTGAGATTCGCCATGAATGATTTATTTACAGAGAATTCTCTAAGTTCGTTGTCTTTCTTTCTTTGTTTCTTTCTTTTTTCTTTTATCTTTCTAACCAAGTCTCCAAAGATTCACCACACACACATACATGCACACGCATATACGAACACACACACACACACACACACACACACACACACACACACACACACATACACACCTATAAATTCACAATAGCAAAGAATATCCTCTTTCCAATTTAACTCCAGATTTTTTTTCAACTAACTCCCGCAGATATAAAAAAACATGAATTTTCTGTAAATAAATCATTCATCTTGAATCTCTCAAAAAGGATGAAAGCGCCAAATAAATAATCTAATTCCCTCTTTTTTCTTGATATATAAAACCTCTACACTACTTCAAACAATCTATACACACACACACACCACACACACACACACACACATACACACCTATAAATTCACAATAGCAAAGAATATCCTCTTTCCAATTTAACTCCAGATTTTTTTTCAACTAACTCCCGCAGATATAAAAAAACATGAATTTTCTGTAAATAAATCATTCATCTTGAATCTCTCAAAAAGGATGAAAGCGCCAAATAAATAATCTAATTCCCTCTTTTTTCTTGATATATAAAACCTCTACACTACTTCAAACAATCTATACACACACACACAACCACACACACACACACATATATCTATCTTCTGCTTGTTTCAGTCATTATACTGTGGTCATACAGGGGTACCGCCTTGAAGACTTTTTAGTCCATAGAAGCATAAAATCATACAGGAACAGATGATTGAGTAAATGAGCCAATGAGTAAATGAACAGATTGTCAGTAAAACCGAATGGCTGTGCTAAAACCTTATACTCAGAGATTAGGTGGTCCATTGTTTCAATCTCATCGTTGCAGTATCGGTACTTTGGGTCTACTCCAGTTTTCATCACATTGATTTGATAGTTCCGAGTTAGTAAGCTTTGATCTTGAGCAGCTAAGATGAAGCAAGCCTTCGTTCTCTGCCTTTAGCCCTGAGCTCCGAAGCCACTGATGGGTGTGCTTCTGGTCTACATCAGCTTCTTTGCTACGGGCCACGTATTTGCCATGCAGAGGTTTTGGTCCACACTTGTCAAACAATTGTTCAAAGGCATTTTCCCGTGCCATTGATTTCACCTTCTTCGCAACAACAGTTGCTGCACTTCCATCGTGCTGTTCAGCCTGGGTATTATGCATGAACTCAATAGCAAATTTTTGCTTTCCTTCGTGACAGAATCAATCTTTTTACGCCTCTCGTGATCTTCAACGATTTTAGCATCGAGTCGCTATAGATTTCAAGATATTTGGCCAGCCCACTTTTGGTAGGTTTTGTAAGAGATTTCAAATTGGATCAAGTCTCGACCTCTTTGGGCTCTGAGAAGGCAAAGGCGAAATGCATCTGCCTTTGGGTGGTTCATCTTGTTGCAAGTCAGCAGCTCACAGATTTTCCTGTCAATCTTCCTTATTTCGCTGATATTCCAGTACAGCACATTGAAACTGTAAATAACAGCCGTAACTGCCAAGGAATTTATAGCTAACACCTTGTTACGTGCATTTAACTCTGATTTTAGGACTGCTCTAACTTTCCTGTAACATTTCTTCCTGATTTTCTCTTTCATGTTTGCATGCCGAATGCCAGAGCCTTCATTTATTCCGAGGTATTCGTAAGTTTGTTGCTGTTCAAGTTTTTTTTATAACTGTGTTACCATCTAACGTCACTAAATGTGAGGTCTTCAATTTCGCTTTCTGGAAAGTGGTCTTGGCACATTTATCAAAGCCAAACTCCATCTCGATGTCATCACTGAATGCTTTCACAGTAAATTAAAATCCTTCAAGCTCATTGTTGTCTTTGCCAAAGAGTTTTAAGTCATCCATATATAACAGATGGCTTATTTTCTTGTCGTCAATTTTATACCCGCACCCTGTTCTGTTAAGTTCACTTGTAAGGGGTATTAGGGCAACGCAAAAAATTAGAGGTGTAAATGAATCAGCTTAGAAAATGCCGCAGTTGATATTAATAGTGTTTGTGGTCAGCACTCCATTAGAGTGGCATAATTGGAGATTCGTATTCCACGCTGACAGGTTGTGCTTCAGGAAGTTTGAAATCACAGGAGAAATTCTGAAAATGCCCAACGATTTCAACATCCAAGAATGCGGCACGATATCAAAGGCCATTTCATAATCAATCCACGTGGAACTGAGTTTTTTGCGTTTGTTATGACAGTTCTCAAGGATCATGCGATTGATTAAGAGTTGGTTTTCGCATCCGTATGAGCCTCGTGAACACCATTTTTATTCAGTGGGGAAAATACCGCTCTCTTCCATAAATTTGTATGTTTTCTCCGCGAGGATGGAAATTATTATTATTATTATTATTAAGATGGTGAACTGGCAAAATCATGTGCGCGCTGGACGAAATGTTTTGCGGTATTTCGCCCGTCGCTACATCCTGAGTTCAAATTCTACCAAGGCCGACTTTGCCTTTCATCCTTTCAGGGTCGATAAATTAACTACTAGTGAAACACTAGGGTCTATGTAATCCACTAATCTCTTCCCCAACAATTTCAGGCCTTGTGCCTTTAGTAGAAAGGTTTATTATTGCTATTATTATTATTATTATTATTATTATTATTATTATTATTGTTGTTGTTGTTGTTATTATTATTATTATTATTGTTTTGTTGTTGTTGTTGTTGTGTTATTATTATTATTATTATTATTGTTGTTGTGTTGTTGTTGTTGTTATTATTATTATTATTATTATTATTGTTGTTGTTGTGTTGTTGTTATTATATTATTATTATTATTATTATTATTATTATTATTATTATTATTATTATTAGAATAACCAGCGAGAAAAGAGGTGTTTTTGCAGCTTCTGGATTTAACGATTGTTTGAGATTTAAGTCGGTGGTGTTATGTCTGTTGTTACTTTTTGTTGTGAACCGTTTTAAGCGAGTGTTTATGTTTGATTTCATGTTTTCCGAGTAGCTCGGGGCGGAATAAATCATCGTTTTTGCTTCTGTTGACTTATTGAATTTTCTTGCTGGGATAATCGTTTAAAAACAAAATCTGAACATGGCGTCTTTAGCAGTGGTAGTGAGAGGAGGCTCTCGCGATGGGGGTGGCAGCCTTTGCGTACAAAGAAGAGTGTAAACAAAATATCCTTATCACCAGAGAGAATGGGAGAGAGGGAGACGGAGAGGGGAAGGAGAGAGGGGGAAAGGAGAGGGAGAGGGAGAGAGAGAGGTAGGTGAAAAATAGAGAGTGTTTGAGAAAGCGAATATTTCTTTCCTTTTTTTTTATTGAGAAACATCGAATGTGACAACAACACTGATTCTATGGTGGACAATAACTTGAACATTTTCACTGCAAACATTATCAATAATATACACAACAGTCGTTGGACTGGCGGACATTGACGTCACAAACAGCAGCAGCAGCGGCGGCGACGGCACAAATCTACGGAAAATAACACCCTTGGCCTTGCGTAGCTGTTGAGTGGGAGGAACTAGATATAACCAGAATTCTAAAGGGGAGGAACATTGGGAGAGGAGTATGAGACGTTCTGGCGCGGCTGTTTTGGCGCCCCTTATTTGTCGTCGGTGATTCGATGCTGACTTATTTGATATCGGACGTTTTAGTGTACATCAATGTGTGGTGTTACATACATACATACATACATACATACATATACATACATACATACATACATACATACATACATACATATACATATATATACATACGCGCGCCGGGCGAAATGCTTAGCGGTATTTCGTCTGCCACTACGTTCTTAGTTCAAATTCCGCCGAGGTCGACTTTGCCTTTCATCCTTTCGGAGTCGATAAATTAAGTACCAGTTACACACTGGAGTCGATGTAATCGACTTAATCCCTTTGTCTGTCCTTGTTTGTCTCCTCTATGTTTAGCCCCTTGTGGGCAATAAAGAAATATATATATATATATATATATATATATTGGTAAAACGGTAAGATAACAAAAGAAAGAAAGAGACCTCAATATTATGTAAATAGAGGAAATTTATCTATACAATTATATGTTACATTACTCGATAGCCTTTATTACTATCAAAGATCACAAAGAAAACTTCCTTTCCAACCCTAAATGTAGGCTTATCAACCCAGCCAAGTCAGAACTTGGAATTATTAGTAAAGAAATTTTAGATAAAATAAATGCGAAAATTAGGCTAGTGCAATGGTCCAATAGTATAGAAGTCGTAGACTGGTTTAAAGCCATTAAGAATAAGAAAAAAGCGAGGTTTACACAATTCGATATTGTTGATTTTTATGCCTCTATCTCTAAAGAACTGCTAGATAAAGCCCTCGTCTTCGCTAGCGACTTCATAGAAATTAATACCAATGATAAGGACATAATCTTCCATGCTAGAAAGACATTACTTTTCAGTGAGAACGCAAAGTGGGTAAAAAACATCGACACAGATGTGAGCATGGGTTCATATGATGGGGCAGGCATCTGTGATCTAATTGGACTTTTTCTCCTAGATACCTTAGGTAAGACATTCCCTAACGTACATTTCGCCATCTACAAAGATGATGCCCTCGCCTTAACAGCTAATACAAATGGACCAGCACAAGATCGTTTTAGGAAGGATATTATCCAGTTAATGAAATACTTCGGACTTAGTATAACTATAGATACTAACCTGACGGTTGTCAATTTCTTAGACGTTTCCTTAGATCTTAATAAGAATATTTATAAGCCTTATAGGAAGCCCAATGATAGACTAAGTTATATTAATGTAGGTTCATGCCATCCCCCTATAGTATTCAAAAATTTAGTTTAAAATATTAGTAAGAGGATTTCTAGCCTCTCATCTGATGAGGACATCTTCAATAGCGTTGCCCCAGTTTATAATAAGGCTTTAAAAGATAGTGGTTTTAGCGAAAAAATAAAATATACACCCATTACTAGCCCAGCAGTAAGGAAAAGGAATAATAGAAATAGGAAGGTCATCTGGTTTACGCCCCCTTACTCACCCGAGGTGGCCTTCAATATAGGTAAATATTTCCTAGCACTGATAGATAGACATTTTCCAGTTAACTATACTTATAGGAAACTCTTCAATAGACACAATTTAAAAATTAGTTTTAGTTCCACTACAAATTTTAAAAACATAATCAAACATAACATACAAAAAACACAACAAGAAAACAGCTGTTCATGCAGGAATAAAGAATTGTGCCCGCTAAATGGAGCTTGCATGTCCAAGACATCATATATGAAGCTACCGTAAACTCTATAACCACTAAAGACAACCGTTTCGACGAAGAAATACGTGGGCCTGACAGAGGGTAATTTCAAGGCCAGGTTCAATAACCACACTTTGAGCTTGAGGCACTGGAACAAAAGAAAAGCGACACAATTATCTAATCATATTTGGTCTTTAAGAGATAAAGGTGTCGATTATAACATACATTGGAAGATTTTGGCCAGATGTAAGCCCTATACCAACGGCAGCGGAAGGTGCGGTCTATGCGACATGGAGAGATGGCTTATCTGGAAAAGCAGCTTAGACCCTACTACATGTCTATACACAAAGACAGAACTTTTCGGATCATGCCCACATGTGACTAAATTTCTGTTACGTTTTTGGTCCCCTAAAGAAAACAGATAGAACATGCTTTCTATGTTATGTCCCAAGGAGATTTTATATATTTTATATATTTTTTATATATTTTTTATGTATTTTTATATAATTTTTATGGCGAAAAATGCGAGCGATGTATAAGTACGCAGGCAAGCAGAGTTATAACACAGTAATTTCCCTTTGTATAACGGTATTTTTTCATATTTTTTCATAGCGTTTTCAAATAGCCAGATAACCGAAGAGATGTCGTGGATTCCCACTTCGGCATCTGAAACTCAGAGTTTTATCTGACTATCGAGTAATGTAACATATAATGTATATATATATATATATATATATATATAATGTATATATATATATATATATTATATATATATATATATACAATTATATGTTACATTACTCGATAGTCAAGATAAAACTTATACATATATAAGCAAAAATGCTAGTTTTAAAATCTCTCTCATTGATCAGCGCAGTAGTTGTACTAACAAGTAATATTCGTAGCCACTTCAGCAGACTCTACTGCGATTTATTAACCCCAAGAGGACATCTCCTTTAGCTGGTTAACGAGGCAGAGCTGCATCCGATAAACTACGAGCAGGGAAGCGAACCCCTGCCACCTTCTAGCGACGGGATTAGCAGATCCGTCCTGGTTTCGGGCTATTTCTGTCACTCTTCAGTACTGGATACATCGTCTACTAGAGATGTCAGTAGCTCGCTTCTGCACGCAATATATTTCAAGCGAACGAAATAGCCCGAAACCAGGACTGCTCTGCTGGTCCCGTTGCTAGGAGGTGGTAAGGGTTCGCTTCCTTGCTCGCAATTTATTGGATGCAGGTCTGCATCGTTAACCAGCCAGAGGAGATGTCCTCTTGGAGGTTAAAAAATCGCAGTAGAGTCCGTTCTAACGGACAGCCATGTTGAAGTGGCTACGGATATCATATATCCAAAAGTGGGCCGAGTAGAAGCTGTCCCAGAAAAGACGGGCAGAGTTGGCGAATGCCTGAATCTGTTTCTGCTATTTTTTTTTTTTTTTTACTTCTTACACACTTTTATGTGGCCCTACAACAACGCTTGACAACGGCGTTGGTTTGTTTATGATTCCGTGACTCAGCGGTTCGAAAAAAGAACTGATAGAATAAGTACCAGGCTTAAAAATAATACTAAAAAAAAAAAAAAACTAAATAAGTTCCGGAGTCGATTTGTTCGACCAAAGACGGGGAATCGGTTTGTCACGTCTTTGCGTAATCCCAGTTCTGTACCTCGCGTTTTCTACCTTCACAAACGTTCTTTTGTGAACTCTTCGAGGAAAACACAACAACAACAACAACAACAACTACTACTACTACTACTACTATTTTGTTTGGCTTGCATTGATGCGACTGAATTTTAATAGAAATTTATTTAATGCGAATTTTATTTTTATTTTTATTTAAATTTTTTTTTGCTATAAGGTAAAAATAATAGAAATTATTCAAATATTTTTTTATTAATGTAAAATACAAGAATATTTTATCTTTATTTCTTTAGGTGAACTATTTAACATATCTGACGCCCTGGGGATTGAATAACAAAAGATGAAGACGAAAACGAAAAAGAAGTCGATTAAATGAAATCACCCACGGCTAGAATTGTGAACCGGCGAATCTTTGTATTGAGTCGCTGATTTATTTGGTATTTGGCGAGAATTGTTTGGAAATTTTGGTTTTAAGAAACGAATGATGTATAATTGTATAAATTGAATACCATTACAAAGCGGTGTCTTGGCAGAATTATTGCAGCGTCGGAATTAAGAAGCGCTTTTCGGTTCTTGACGTTCTGATTTCAAATATCGCCAAGGTCGACTTTGCTTTTCAGACTATCGGGGTCGATGAAATAAAGCAATAGTCAAGGAATGGAGCTGAAGTAATCGGCTTGTCCTCTCCCTTCAAAATTAGAAAGGATTATTTGAATATCAAGAGCGGCGAGTTGATCAAAATCGTTCGAGCAGCGGGAAAAAATACATTTCTTCCGGATCTTTTATGTTCGGAGGTCAATTTTGCCCTTCATTCTTTCAGATCAACGAAATAAGTACCTAAGTCAAGAACTGGGGGTGTTGGTATCGACTATCCACCCGCCTCAAAGTTGCTGGTCCGGTGCCAAAATAAAAAAAAAAAAAAAACTAAATAAGTTCCGGAGTCGATTTGTTCGACCAAAGACGGGGAATCGGTTTGTCACGTCTTTGCGTAATCCCAGTTCTGTACCTCGCGTTTTCTACCTTCACAAACGTTCTTTTGTGAACTCTTCGAGGAAAACACAACAACAACAACAACAACAACTACTACTACTACTACTACTATTTTGTTTGGCTTGCATTGATGCGACTGAATTTTAATAGAAATTTATTTAATGCGAATTTTATTTTTATTTTTATTTAAATTTTTTTTTGCTATAAGGTAAAAATAATAGAAATTATTCAAATATTTTTTTATTAATGTAAAATACAAGAATATTTTATCTTTATTTCTTTAGGTGAACTATTTAACATATCTGACGCCCTGGGGATTGAATAACAAAAGATGAAGACGAAAACGAAAAAGAAGTCGATTAAATGAAATCACCCACGGCTAGAATTGTGAACCGGCGAATCTTTGTATTGAGTCGCTGATTTATTTGGTATTTGGCGAGAATTGTTTGGAAATTTTGGTTTTAAGAAACGAATGATGTATAATTGTATAAATTGAATACCATTACAAAGCGGTGTCTTGGCAGAATTATTGCAGCGTCGGAATTAAGAAGCGCTTTTCGGTTCTTGACGTTCTGATTTCAAATATCGCCAAGGTCGACTTTGCTTTTCAGACTATCGGGGTCGATGAAATAAAGCAATAGTCAAGGAATGGAGCTGAAGTAATCGGCTTGTCCTCTCCCTTCAAAATTAGAAAGGATTATTTGAATATCAAGAGCGCGGCGAGTTGATCAAAATCGTTCGAGCAGCGGGAAAAAATACATTTCTTCCGGATCTTTTATGTTCGGAGGTCAATTTTGCCCTTCATTCTTTCAGATCAACGAAATAAGTACCTAAGTCAAGAACTGGGGGTGTTGGTATCGACTATCCACCCGCCTCAAAGTTGCTGGTCCGGTGCCAAAATAAAAAAAAAAAACCCATCATTTATATATCAACCAGGAGCGGCGGACAATATGCCGTGCAATATTTCTCCCGGTTCTAACGCTTTAGGTTTGAGGTTAACTTTATGTTTTATGCCCCTGGATTCGATAAAATAAAATATAAGACAGGTACACAATTCGGTGTAATTGACTAACCCCTCCCCTAAAAATTGCTAGCCTTGTGCTTAAATAAAAAACCACTACAATAAAAGGCGGCGGGCTGGCTGAATCGTTAGAGCCTCGGAAAGAATGGTTTGTTGTATTCGGTTCTTTATGTTGTTAGTTCAAATCTTGTTGCAGTCAGCTTCGCCTGTCCTTTTTAGGACCAAATCTAAAAATTCGGATCGATGTTATCAACTTACATTTTCGCCTCAAAACTGCTGACCTTTGACCTAATTTAGAAATGATTTAAATATCAACTACAAAAGCTCGAACTGATCTCATTATTTCTCCATTGCAAGGGCAGCGAGCTGGCAGAACTGTTAGCATGCCGGACCAAATGGTCAGTGGCATTTCGTCCGTCTTTATGTTATGAGTTCAAATTCCGCCGAGGTCGACTTTGCCTTTCATCCTTTCGAGGATGAAAGGCAAAGTAAGTAGCCGCAAAATAAGTACCAGTTACGCACTGGGGTCGACGTAATCGGCTCAGCCCCACCTCCCACAAATTTCGGGCCTTCTGTCTATAGTAGAAAAGATTATTTCTCCATCGGAAGGGCAAGCAGCGAGCTGAGCTGGTAGAATCGTCAGCACGCCGGACGAGATGCTCAGCGACATTTCGTCCGTATTTACGTTCTAAGTTCAAATTCTACCGGGATCGACTTTGTCTTTCATTCTTTCAGGGTCCACAAAATAAGTACCAGTCAAATACTGAGGCCGACCTTATCGACTTTTCTCTCCCCCTAAAAAATGCTGTTTCTTTGCTAAAAAAGTTGAAATCGTTATTCTCCATTGGAAGGCGGCAAGCTGGCAAAATCTTGAGCGCGTCGGACAAAATGCTTCGCGGTGTTTTTTCCGGTTCTTAGCGTTCTGAGTTCAAATCCAGCTGAGGTCATCTTTGCCTTTCGTCCTTTCAGAATTGATGGAATATGTACCGCTCAAGCACTATGACCAATGGTATCTATTTCTTTATTACACACAAGGGGCTAAACACAGAGGGGACAAATAAAGACAGACATAGGTATTAAGTCGATTACATCGACCCCAGTGTGTAACTGGTACTTAATTTATCGATCCCGAAAGGATGAAAGGCAAAGTCGACCTCGGCGGAATTTGAACTCACAACGTAACGGCAGACGAAATACCGCTAAGCATTTCGCCCGGGGCGCTAACTTTTCTGCCAGCTCGCCGCCTTATGACCAATGGTATCGACACACTCTTTGCCTTCTATAAAAAAAATAAATGACAAATAACTAAAATATTCCATAATTGCCTTAAAATGTTCTGTTAATTACTAACAGTCATTAACACGACAATTAAGTGAGAGCACGAGAGTCCAGTGCACTTGTGTTCCGGATAATCTTGATGAGTAACGGACGAAAAGGATTTTCTTAATCGAAAACTTCTAAAATATGAAATACGATGATGGTTGGATATTTACTCCTTGAAATAAGGGATCCAAATAATTATCACATAACCCCTGCAGTTATTTTAATGAATGATGCCCTCCTTAAGCATCAGCCTTCTTTTGTATAAAAATATTTCTACAGAGCTTCTCAGTTGTGTCTAGGGAAGGTCATTATGCCAACGAACGCGCACACACACACTGGCTCTATTTCACTTCTTTATCATTTATTTTTCAATTGATTAAGTGTTTAACCTATTGACAAATCGATTTTTTAATTAATAGTCCTGTTAATCAATCAATCAATCAACCAATCAGCAAGATTTGTGAAAGTGCTTTCGTCACCATTCGCGACCGCATCAGTGTCGTTTCTTCTCTGCTCTAGGTTTGTTTATCTGTTTGTCTGTCTGTCTGTGTCCGAGATACAACAAAAAATATTACATGACATCACATCAAGAAACTTGTAAAGTAAATACGAAAACGATGACCTGTACGAAGCCCTTTTTCTAAATTTATAGTCTAGTTTAATAGACATCTTGAATTTATGACGCCTGATGAGGGGGACAAAGTAGGTTTATACTTGTATGATCTGGATGCTGCAGTTACCGGTTTCTCTAATAAAATTGCAGAAAGAAGGAAATTGCAGAAAGAATGAAATTGCCGAAAGAAAGAAACAGAAAGAAAAACGAATGAAATGTCCATCAACAATGTTTAAGAGCAAAAGATTTCGTTAAATCTTTTATATTTCCCTTGTGTCAGTCGTTAGACCGTGGCCACGCTGGGGCACCACCTTGAAGAATTTTTAGTCGAAGGAATCGACCACAGTAATTTTTTAAAGCTTAATATTTATTCTTTCGGTCTGTCTAGCCGAACTGCCATGTTACGAGGGCGTAAACAAACCGACACCGGTTGCCAACCTGTGGTGGACACACGCGCGCACACGCACACAAATATATTTCAGTGCCTTCTGTTTCTTTCTATTACACTCTATACTATTATAACAGTGTTTTGGACCATTCATGTATTGAGTTCTACGCCAGATTATTAGTCTCACACAACCTAAGCGAATTATTAATACACACACACACACACACACACACATGCATAGCACACACGTATACATACAAAGATACACACATTTTTTCAAAAATCGATATCGCAGCCATATTGCCTGATTCAATAGAATCGATAAGAGGCATCCTACCTCAACCGGCGGACCTAATATGGAGATTAAAAGAAGCCGGAATAGAGTATTACTTTGTCCATAATAAACAATGTTCAAATCGTACCACACTTTTTCTAGAAATTACCACATATATATATATATATATATATATATATATATATATATATATATATATATATATATATAGAGAGAGAGAGAGAGAGAGAGAGATGGATTTGCTAAATTATTTTTAATGAAATGTAAAGGTCGATATAAATGTCCGATTCTTTGTTGTTCCGTTCTGATCGCATTCATATTTTATGCTTTTATTTAACAGTCTCTTTTTTTATTGCTGGTGTATTACATTTATTCTTCATCCCTTTTACCCTTCCATGCTTTATTTTATTGTTTTTATGAGAAGGATATTCTTGCATGTGTCTCTGTTCCATGTGGATAGTATGCTACTCCAACCAAAATATATTATTACAGTAAAAAAGCAAAATGGCAAGTAAAAACAAAAAAACAAGGGACCTCCTGAGAAGTCACCTGAGGAGATGCATCTGCACCTACGATGTATGGGAATTGTTTGTATAACATCTCACCTGTGAACGACAGGTGAGATGGGTGGAAATAGTGGTTCTGAATAAAGAGTCTCGTGAATTCCATTTCCTCTCTCTCATATTTTTAACTAGCAGACGTACCCGGTAATTCCTGGGAAAGCGGGGTTTATCCCTTGGTTCCGTTCTCATAATTGTTTCGTTAATCCAATAACAACAATACAAAATATGTGGCCCTTAAAAAGGTTTTTGTGCATTTACAGAGAATATCGAACTGTCTTACACAGGATCTTGTTTTTAAGAATACCCAATAAGTTATGAATACCCAAATTGTGAAGCCAGTTATGTAATAATTTAAAATTAGTTACCCTATAGTAAGAATTCAAATAGAGTAGCTCCGAAAAGGGCTTTAATGCGTTCCTAGAATATATAGAACATAGGAAATACTAATTAGGTATGTATACTAAAATCGTGAAGCATGTTACATAATAACGGGCTAATCAGATATGAGATAATAACAATTCAAAGTAAAAAAAACTCTGAAAAGGGCTTTTGTGCATTCCCAGAGAATATTACCCTCAGTGGTGCTAGTGTTGCTATATTCATGAATAAGTCACTAACCGAAATAAGTGAATCAGTTGTGTTTAGGAAAATACTATTTACTTGTTAAGGGTTGTACTGGATAAAGTGCGAAAATAACAGTTCAAATATTAAGAAATAAGCATACTTAACTTCATTTTTACATTTTTACCAAATAATTTAGGAAAATGAATGGTTTATTTACCTTGGCTATAATTAAGGATCCCTTCTAGGGGCGAATGAGTTATTTCCCTTGGTTTTAAAAATAAAATATATTAGATATATATAAGGATCTCCTCCAGGGGTCCTATTATCGATTTTTTTCAACAATCTGAGTATGCCATAAGGTTTCCAGACATGAGTTCTACTCACGTGTCAAGTTTCAACAAAATCGATAAAACGATGTAGGAGTTAACTAACAACTCCACAAACACAACCACAGACAGAATTTCCCACAAATGTAGAAGATAAACATAACAACAATAACTGATTGTTATTCCATGCCAGAGCAATCACATATAATACCAATAAACATGGAATCTTCAAACTTTTTGTTTGATTTCATGTAAGATGTTATGAGCATATGCATCTAAGATTTCATTTTGTATGGCATCAGATAGGAAATCAACTCGTCATTTAAGCCGCTGACTTACGTCTGCGCCACATTTCTTTAGCAAATTCTTTTATGAGATTTACAAAGTTTCCTGTGATATGCGTTAACTTTCTCTTCGAAGATGGAACTAGTAACTTCTTTTATCTTTTACTAAGGATATTCTTTGATCCTTCCACAATGGAACTGCGAACTGCTATTATCTTTTACTAAGGATTTTCTTAATTCTCTGGTCATGAAAATGCTAACCATTTTTATCTTTCACTAAGTATTATCTTTAATTCTTCAATGAACTGGTAACTACTGATATCCTTTATTAAAGATATTCCTTAATTCCTTCTCTCCAAAGACGGAATAGTTAGCTTACATAGAAACCCTTGTTCAATGACATATGATCTGCATGCTCAGCTATTCCAGAAACAGCTGTAAGAAACATTACGTATTATTTTTTAAAATCCTTTATTTACTATAAATACTCTGAAATTATGTTTGTATTATAAATTACATGTTCTAAAGTGAAACCACATGTTTCACTTGTTCATCTCTCTCTAATATTTAACGACCAGTTCAATGATGAACCACTCATATATATATATATATATATATATATATATATATATATATATATATATATTATATATATATATATATATATTTATTTTATAGAAGGAGCTTCTACAGGACTAGAACTGTTTCATTCAAAAGAAATCATCAGGAAGCTAGGTGACAAGAGTAGTTTTGGCATTTATAAATTGGATAAATGCCAAAACTACTCTTGTCACCTAGCTTCCTGATAATTTCTTTTGAATGAAACAGTTCTAGTCCTGTAGAAGCTCCTTCTATAAAATAAATTAATTTACTCTGCTATGTATTGAGTACCTTATTTACTGTGGTTAACCCCGACTCAACCCGGACCTACATATATATATAATATATATATATATAATATATATTATATATATATATATATATATATATATATATATATATATATATATATATATATATGTATGTATGTATGTTGTATGTATGTATGTATGTATGTGTCGCCTGTCCTTCCTCCTGCTTTTCCCACCTTCTTCTCCTCTCTGCCGCCTCTCTATGCTCCAAACACGCTACGCTTCATTATCCATTTGAATCAACTCTTCCATCAATTTCTTTCTGATACCAAACTTCGTAAACTCCAATCACTCTTCCATTCCACCCTACCCGACGCCACTACCCCAACTCCTCCACCACCCTTCTCCCCTCCCGATAGGCTCCATCCACCCACACCTAACCCCACTGCCCCTCCCTACAACCCCTTCTCCCTCCCTCCCGTTAGGCTCCATCCACCTACACCTAACCCTACTGCCCCGCCCACCACCCCACACACACCTCCCCAATCCCTCCCCCTCAGACCTCCACGAGACCTACCACCCCTCCTACTTCTATTCACCCACACCACCCCTTCTCCACTTCCGTCTGTTGTTACCATTCCCCCCGATCTTCCCCTCTCTGCGGCTGAACGCTCCGTCCTTGGTAGGGGTCTGCGTTTCATCCCCCTCACTCCATCCTGTAAGGAATTCCAAACGCGAGTTGATGTCCACAGCTTTGTGCGCCGTGTCCGGTTGGGGGCGCATTACCACGACTCGCCACCCACACCCAACGAAGAGGACGACTGCTTCACTGGCCTGGGCCGCCGACCATCCCCGTGGACGCCTGCCCCTGGCCAGATCCTAGCAGTGGATCTTTTCGCGGGCGCTTGTCAGCGTGCATTGGAGCGGTTCAACTTCTCCAGGCGCCAACGCCGCCTCAACATCTCCCCGGCTGAGCTCTTGGCTCTTCGTTCCCTCCAACGGCGCGCTGACATTATCATCAAACCGGCTGACAAGGGTGGAGCTGTAGTGGTGTGGCGCGCGGACCTCTATAGGGCCGAGGCTTTCCGCCAACTCAATGACACCTCCTTCTATTCCCCTCTGCCCTCTAACCCCACACGTAGCTACCAACAGACGGTATCCTCTACTGTCCAAGACCTCATCTCGTCCTCCCGTCTCCCCCGCACCGCATCCAACCTAATTGTGCGAACCCCACCATTTACTTCCTCCCCAAAATCCACAAACCCAACAACCCTGGCCGCCCCATCGTCTCCGCCTGTAACTGCCCCACGGAGCTCATCTCTAAATACCTCGACCGTGTCCTTGCCCCCCTAGTGGCATCTCTTCCCTCCCACATCCACGATACCAACCATGCTCTCCGGCTTTCAACTCTTCTCCTTTCCTCCCGCTCCTCCAAAATCCTTTTACTATGGACATCCAAAGCCTCTATACTGTTATCCCTCACCACGAAGGACTGCAGGCCCTTCGACACTTTCTTGACCTCCGCTCTAACCCTGTACCTGACATCTCCACACTCATTCGTCTGGCCGAACTTGTCCTTACTCTGAACTGCTTCTCGTTCGCGGGCGAGTTCTACTCAGGTCTCGGGAGTGGACATGGGAACGCGAATGGGCCCCAACTATGCGAACCTGTTCGTTGGCTATGTTGAGACCCAAATATTCTCTAATTTCACTGGTCCCACTCCTGAACTATATGGTCGTTATATTGACGACATTATCGGTGCCACCTCACTCTCACTCCCGCGAACATCTAGATTCCTTCCTCTCTTTCATCCAATCTTTCCATCCAGCCCTCCACTTCACTTCCACTATCTCCAACACCTCTGTCTCCTTCCTCGACATTTCGGTTAGCATTCTTCACTCCACTCTTACCACCTCCATTCACTACAAACACACAGACTCACACTCATACCTCAACTTCTCTTCCTCCCACCCAGAACACAGCAAGCTTTCCATCCCCTATTCCCAATTCCTCCGTCTACGTAGGCTCTGTAGTGACGACCATGACTTTGAGACTCAGTCTCAACGTATGGCTCACCACTTCACCCTACGTGGATACCCCCTCACCACTATCCACACCGCCCTTGCCAGAGCACGGTCCGTGGACCGTGTATCTGCTCTCTCTCCCCGAACCCGCCCTGTAGTCTCCCGCCTCCTTTTTCCCCCCTCACTTACCACCCCACGACCCTACGTCTCCAACGCACCATTCTTCGAGCTTTCCGTCATCTCCAGTCCGACCCGTCCACTTCACACCTCTTCCCTAACCGACCCCTCCCCTCTTTCAAACGAGCCACAACCTTCGAGACCTTTTGGTCCATAGCTCCTTCCCTGACCCTACCTCCCAACCCGGCTCGTTCCCCTGCTCCCGCCCACGTTGCCGCACTTGCCCTTACCTCTCCAACACCACCCGCCTCACTAGCACCCACCATCGACCCTATCCCATCATCCACTCCTTCACCTGCACCTCCAGCAATATTATCTATTGCATCTCTTGCTCTCTCTGCAATTCCTTGTACAATCGGACAAACGGGACGCCGCTTGGCTGACCGGTTCGCGGAACACCTTCGTGACATCCACCTTGCGAACGACACACCGGTCTCACGCCATTTCCGCTCCACCGGTCACTCCTTGCAACACCTATCTGTGTTCGGTTTGTCCTTACACAGAGGCCATCCGGATTCCCGTTTGCGCCGTGAACAGAAATTAATCTCTCTCTTCGCTCTTATACGCCATTTGGTCTCAACTCTCCCCCCTCCTCATCTAACCCCCCTCCTCACCTATCCTTTCTCCCCCCCCCCCACTTCTTCAGTCCTTCATCCTTTCGCCCCCCTACTCCCCTTCCCTTCTTCCCTCTTTCTCCCTCCCTCTTCCCTTCCCTCTGCTCCCTCACTCCCTCTCTCCCCTTCTCCCTCTTTCCTCCTTCATCCCCCCCTCCTCCCCTTCCTCCTCCCCATCCTCTCCTCTTCCCCCTTCTCCTCCCCCTCTTCTTCCCCTCCCCTTCCCCCCCTTTCTCCCCTCCCCCCCTATTCTCCTCACTACACCACATGACTTTACACATCACATCACATATGATGTGCCATACTAATACACACACCAACTAATACATACTAATACGTACTAATACATACTAGTACATACTAATACTTACACACCAACCCTATACATACACACGTCCAGACCCCGCATACGCACTTATACTCTCCTCACACACACACACACCTATACATACCAATACGTACTAATACATACTAATACATACTAATACATACACCAACCCCATACATACGCACGTCCAGACCAATCCTACGCACTAATACTCTCTCATACACACACACACACACACCCTTATACATACTAATACATACACCAACCCTATACATACACACATCCAGACCCCTCCCACGCACTTTTAGCTGGTCCCTCAACCCATTTATCAACCCTATTATCTCCCCTTATTTCGCTCTCGCGTCTCATGTTGATCTTTGACCTCTGGCCGAAATCAGATCGCATGTTGATTCGTTAGCTACTGCACGCATTTTTTTTCTCTCCTTCTTTCTGTGTTTTTTCTCTCTCTGTGTATCTTTCTGTTGAAGAGCGTAGGCTCGAAACGTTAAAGACTTGTTTTATTTATATTTCCTGAGCGCCATACTAATACAATTGTTCGTTTGTTTTCCACCTGCCTTCGTCTTTTGTTTATTTTCATAAAGCTTCCCGTTATATATATTATATAATATATATATATATATAATATATATTATATAATATATAGTACGTTTATTATTTGTTGCGCAAGATTTTTTTATGTGAAGTCGTGTGTTGAAACAGATATTGTTATATTTCGGAATGGTCGTTTTGCCAGTTTAACCAATAAAAACACACGCACTATATATACAAATATTACAGACACCCCCACACACTAAATAAACATAGACGCACATAGATATATAAGCATGCGTAAATGAAGACATACAATAGAAATACAAATGGCTGACGGTTAGTAAGGAGAGACATAAATAAGAAAGAAAACAAAGGACCACTGATGCGGTCATAGGAGTGTGACGAAAGAACTCTGGCCGAAATAAGATTAAGATTAATGTAAAAAATAAATAACACTGAAGCAAAGTAACACCAAATATATATTGCGCGTGTGATTTTATTGGCTAAACTGGCAAAATGACTATTCCGAAATATAACAATATATATATATATATTCATACATATATATATATATATATTTCCCTCAGTTGCAGTTTGTTTCTTTAATACCCCCCCCTTTTGTACACACACGCACATACATACATACACCCACTCCCACGCACTCACACACACATATTTGCATATATATATACATTACACTTACACACACTTCAAATTTACTTGCCATACATACAACTACGCACACTGGACACACACACACTACCACTCAACACACACACTGGCACGTTACATACGCCCCCACCCATTTCCTCCTTCCTCCTTTTACCACTGACCACTCACTTGCTACTGCTATGTCAACTACCTTTCGCCCTACGTACACACACTTACATACAGACGCACGCACTAACATATACATATATTTTTTTCTTATCTCGCCTCACACACACATACACACACGCACACGTACACACTCACACATACATACACATTATCTTTCCTATTCATCGAGTTGTTACCAACCTTCCTTTCTCCGCTCTTTTGTCTTTAAAAACTAGCCCCCGTTATCCAAAACTTCCGGCCTTTCAGCATGTTTACTTCGTAAAAACCAGTCGCGTTTTTTTTCCCTCCGTTCGCCCACCTCGGGATCTTTCTTTCTTCCTTCTCTTATGTTTCCGACGAAGAGCTCCGCTCGAAACGTCATACCCTCCTTCTTCCCTCTTTCCTGAGCGCCTAATAATAATACTTTAATTGTTCCACGTGTTGTTGTTTTTTCTGTTTTCCCGTTTGGATTATATACACACACACAACACACACACACACACACACAACACACACACACACAACACACACACACACACACACACACACACACACACACACATATATATATATATATATATATATATATATATATATTATATATATATATATATATATATATATATATATATACATGAATGTTTAATTTACAAGGAAAGATCCAGAGGAACAGTTACCAGGGTAGCCAAATGTCATATAAGCGCCTAAGAAATTAAAAATCACACTTGCGTGACTGATAATTCCGAGAAGTGAGACGTGTTTTGGAGAACATAAGAGTAATGGGAAATAGAGACAAACGCTCAAAATGTTATTTAAATCATTTATATCACCATATCACCGACATATGTTTCGATAGATGCATTAAAATAAATCCGAGAGGAAGAAAAATGTGGGAAAATGCATCAATCTCATCAGGGAGGATATAAACAGCAGTGTTCATAAATAAGTCATTTTTACAGGTGTAAGAAACTACAATATATGATATATATATATATATATATATATATATAATATATATATATATATATATATATATATATATTATATATATATATATATATATATATATGTGTGTGTGTGTGTGTGTGTATATATATCACAAAGGTGGATAGGGAACGACAGTAATTTAAAAATATCGTTCAGAAATTTGACATCATAGGATGAGAGAATAAGAGAAGGAAGAGAGAAAGAGAGACAGATAATTAAAGGAGAAATGGAGGTATAAACAAATAGAAAGTGAATGACAGAAAAGATGAAGGAAAATATGAGGTATGGGATGAAAGAATAAAGATCAAGTTTGAGATATAAGGTAATGGGGCAAATATTTGAAATAGCCGGAGGTGTGTTTTTTCCGATGTAAACACCTGTAAACACGTTCTTTATAGATATTGACTAGTGTGTGTTTAGAAAAAAGGATAAATAGTTGTTCGTCCGTACAAAAAGAGCAGAAGTATTTCCCTTTATCATAGGGAAACGATCTTGACAAAATTTTCCAATACAAGGAAAATTGTTCATGACAGCCTTTGAGATGCCAAATTAGTTTACTAAGACCTGTAGAATTACGTTTATAATTATATCAAATATAGAAAGGTGGTTGCCGAGCCATTTTAAAAAATTCAGTGGATGAAAGTCTAATATAAGAATATTCTTCAGATCCTGCAGAAATTGAATTTTTAATTCTGCAATTTCCATTGAGAACGCAAGTTTTATTCGGACCACAAGAACTATTACTATTGATACTATTATTTAGGAGGGATTATCGTTGTTATTATTGTTATTATTATTATTATTGTTATCACAATTATTAAGCGAAACCTTTTTATCGTTAAGAATATAGTTGTTATGCAAGAATATAATCTGTAGGAGGTTATAGGTGTTGGACAAACCAATTCGGATACGGTGAAAGTTGAAAATGGAGTGGTGCCTGGAATTTTTGGGGAAAGTTCCTTTCGATGGCTTGACGAAATAGGTGGGGAAGCTTACTTTTAACTTGTTTTCCGTATGAAATAACAAGCCAAATAGTTTTACCATGGCCATGCGATTTATAGGGAGATTTATCATTAAAAAAAACCGAAAGTATTTTTTGTTTTTTCAGAAAAATGTGGAGAAGTACAGTTACCTCCCTTAGACTGTTTATTTTTTTAAAGTTTCCAAAATAATTGGTGTTTTGGCTATTTCGATATGAGGTTGTTATCTGGATTATTGCCTACGGGAGAAACATTATGAGTACTACTACTACTACTACTACTACTACTACTACTACTACTACTACTACTACTACTACTATTGTTGTTATTATTATTATTATTATTATTATTATTATTATTATTATTATTAGTAGTAGTAGTAATAGTAGTAGTAGTAGCAGCAGCAGCAGCAGCATAATTACTATCTACCAAATTATTAGAGGTTGAACCAGGATCATGAGGGTTTTATTACTTAATTAGCTTCTTTGCATCCTGACTTAATTAAGGACGAATTATAGCAAATCAGCGTTGTTACTGAAAAACGTTAAGATTGGCGGATAATTTAGAGATTCTGAGCGATGTGTTTTTCACCAAATGTTTTGTTATATTAGTTGGATGGTTGCTAAAACTGCTGATGTATTTTTGATTGGAAAATATAAAGCTGTATTTTTGCGTGTAAGGTCAAGGAAATTAACTTTTGTTCTATCATCAACGAAGGTAATACTTAGACCCCTATTAGAGACGCAACGCTTTCAGATATTGTGGCAGACACTTGTACAAGACGAGTATCGCTCTTTGAGTCTTCGTGAGTGGGAACTAGGGACAGGCCGAAGCGGGATGACCACTAATCACGCAAAACCGCAGCTTTTATATCACGTGTGTGCGTGCGTGAGTGTGCGCGTGTGTGTATGTGCATGCGTGTGTACGTGCGTACGTGCGTGTGTGTGCGTGAGTGTGTGAGTGTGTGTGTTTATGTTGTTTGTCCTGTGTTTGTTTATGTCCCATTAACTTAACGGTTGAACAAAAAAGCATCGATAGAATAAGTGCCAGACTTTAAAATTAACTCCTGTGGACGCTTTGTTCGACGAAACCTTTCAAGGCGGTGCCCCAGCATGGTCGCAACCCAATATGTGAAGCAAGAAGAGAAAAAAGAAAAGAAAAAAAACTATGAGAAGCTGTAGTGGAGCTACACGACATCCACAACAGCAACAACAACCGATTGTCGGTTTAACCACAATTCTTACAGAGACGAACTTCTAAGTCAATCCTTACCACTGCCGGTTCTTGTCAATTTCACGAAGCCCTAAACCAGGGGCGGGGAAACTTTTTAGAGCGACGGACAAAAATTTCCTAAGAAAAAGGTCCACGGACGGATCACAAGTTCTAGCTCTTATATTTGTGTAAATCTTGTATATATCTGTGTATAATTTGATATACATTAATAAAGATAAGTTTAACATATTAAATTAACGCGTAACGTCTTCATTAACGTCGCCACTGAATTTAGGATGTTTATATTACTTATGAGGCATTCTATTTTCTTCAGCTAAAGTGTTGTTGAGTGTCAAGGGGGGTGGTACATACCTAGGAATATGAGATTTATCGTGAAAACAAAAAAATTCCATTCAAATGGCAATGGCTAGACGATTTCTGATCTTTTAAGCCGTTTATGGAAACGCGACCCATGACGCAAATAGCTATACGAATATTGTATAAATTTTGATTGAAAAATTAACTATATTTTGTACAGATGAGTATATAAGCCTGCAGGCACCAGAAGACGGTCTCGCGGGGGTTTCCCCACCTCTACTCTAAGGCAAAGCGTTTTGCCTTCTACATTCAAATATACATCACAATTTTCGAACATTATATACAAATTTGATGGCAAGAAAATCCTTTTATTTTTCCTTTCATTTCAGTGACTGGATAATGATGCATGAAACTAAATTCTAACACTTCCATACAAAAACCTTTTCGATAACAACCAGATTTGTCAACGTGTAAGGCGCATTTAAAACAACTTCCTTTCGTTTTCAGAAGTTTAAGGAAGAGTTGTCTCCCTTGACAGAATTTTTTTTTCGAAGAGAAATAATTCCCATCATTCGAGATAATTATTATCTCCCTTGAATCTTTGATCAATTACTTGATATTAAGTTCGCAACAAAGTTCCTGTCGTTTTTTAAAATTTAAATTTTTTTAAAGGTTTAATAAAAATAACAACTAATTAATCAATAATGTATTCACCCTTGTTGTTTACAACTTCTTCCCAACGTTCGACAAGATTTTCAATACCTTGTTGGTAGAAATCACCAGATTTCGACTCGAAAAATTGATCCAACAAAGTTTTCAGTTCTGCATAAGTATTGAACGAAGTTCCGCGCATAGCATTTGAAAGGGATCGAAAGAGGTGGAAATCCGTTGGTGCCAAATCAGGAGAGGACGGCGGGTGCGTCAGCACTTCCCAGCCATGCGTTTGAATGGCTTCCTTGGTTATATTGGCGATGTGAGGGCGGGAGTTATCGTGCAGCAGAAAATCTCCATACTGCCGATTAGGTCTTTTCTCTTAAATAGCCGTGTTGAGTCATTCCATCTGTTGAACATAGAGTTCCGCGTTGACCGTTTGGTTCCGTTCAAGCAATTCGTAATGGATAATCCCTTCCCAGTCGCACCATACGCACAACATCGTTTTACGCGGATGAAGATCTTGCTTCACGCACGGTGTTGCTTGTTGACCAGGGCTAAGCCATCCTTACGCGGCTTCATATTGATGTACAGACACCATTTTTCGTCGCCAGTAACGATTCGGTAAGGAAATCGTTGCTTGTGTCCATGAGTTGAGCGGTGACGAACAAGCAAACCAGCCAAGATTGTGGTTCGTTGATTTTGTTGTTGTTACTTAAAGCATGCGGAACCCATGCTCCATACTTCTGAACCTTTCCATCGAGTGAAGATGCTTCTCTATAGCAGTATGGGAACATTCCATTTTCTCTGCCAGTTTCCTTGTCGTTTGACGAGAATTTTCCTGCAAAAGTTGGTTTAATCGCTCTTCATCGAACTCAACTGAATGTCCAGGACGAGGTGTGTCTTTGAGGTCAAAATTCTTGGGGGACTGGATTGATGCCCTGCCTGTGGCCAACATTGGAGGTCTACTCAGTCTAGGTGAATTCCGCATCTCCATTGCACTCAGAGTAGGAGCTGACGTCTGTAGGGGACTGAGATGTCGCAGCGGTAAGCCCCTCGACCCTACAAGTCTTCACGGTCTGTCTTGTCGCCTAAATGCTGATCGCTTCGCTCGTCACACCGAGCTAAACCTAATCATTAAGCGGTCCCTGATTAGGATTAATATCTCCTCAGTTCTTGAGCCCCCAGGGCTACCAAAAATGATGGAAAGGGACCAGATGGCCTTACCCTCTGTCCCTGCATTAAAGGTAGCTGCCTCATTTGGGATCCCACTGTCTGTGACTCTTTTGCTCCCTTCCACACCCTGGATGCTGCAGTTAATGGGAAGGTCACTGCTTCCGTAGCCGAACGGAAGAAAACCCTGAGGTATCAGAACCTGACAGTGAACTGTCTCTTCCAGCCTGTGGCGTTCGAGACGTTCGGAGGGATTGGGCCACAAACCGCGAAGTTCTTGTCAACGTTGGCAGCTCGCCTCACCGAGGTGTCAGATGATGCCCGCCATCGCCCGCGGTAATGCTGCGAACGTGCTGGCTTGCTTCAGTAGGTTCCGTTAAACTCTGTGATGTACGACTAGTTGCAGTGATAAAAAGAAAACTCCCTTTAAATGGTTTCAATACAATCTTAACAGAAAAGTTCTCCGGTAATTTTCTTTCATGTTAATTAAAAAATTTGCCAGCAAAATCTTATAAAATGAGAATGATAGAAAAGATGTACATGTTTATATGTTATGAAAAAGAAATTTATTATTGTTTATCAAAATCTCAACAGACTCCACTATTTTTTCCGTACATGACTATTGCAGAAGGTTACGAGGGGCCCATCAAACTAATTATGACCGTAGGGCCAGTTCGTGAAGACAAGGCAAACAAACTGTTCGTAAAAAGCTATTTGTTGGAGCTGTACCAAAGTTACTGTCCCATCCTGGTGTCCGAAGTCTTTTAATCATTAAAAATTAGCCAAAATATTAACAAAAAGGGCGGAGGCAATGGCTGTGTGATTAAGAAGCTTGCTTTTCAACTCACGGGATTTCAGGTTCAGTCCCATTGTGTGGCACCATGGGCAAGTGTCTTCTACTACAGCTCTGGGTTGACCGATGCCTTCTGAATGAATTTGGTAAACGAAAACAGTGCGGAAGCCCGTCGTCATTATTCTTTGAATGTCGGTTTTCCATGCTGGCATGGGTTGGACTGTTTGATATGGAGCTGATCAGAATCTAATCATGTGTGTGTGTGTGTTGATTAGCTTACGTCCCCGTCACTTAGCAGTTCGGCAAAACAGATTGATAAAATATATATCAAAGTTGAAGAATGTACAGGATTCGATATATTCGACTGATACCTTCAAGGCGATGCCCCATCATGGCCGCAGTCCAGTGACTGAAATAAGTAAAAAGAAAAGATAAAAAATAAAACGAGTCAACAAATGAGCTTCGGGTGGGGGTGGGGGTGGTGTCTCAACCTGCTAGAAATAGCAGCCAAATTATAATACACTCATTGAAGTTACACCACACTCTCTTGAAAAATACAAAATAAAGAAGAACACGTCAGATAATATAGTTTATAGCCAATCAAAATCACTGAAGATAATATAGTGTAAAGCTTATCAAAAGCATTGAACTGTCACGACTGGAAAATCTTTGCACAAAAATCGATCTTGGCCTAAGCGATAACAAAAACGAAGGGAAGATAAATCGTGTTGTTACTTTGTATAACATGGTGACCTCCCTTGCACTGCGAAAGCATATGAGAAACTATTTTCCTTGGAATTGCGGCGAGTTTCTTGAAAGAACGGGAAACTGATGGGAGTTTATTTATTTGCTTGTTTGTTTATTTCTCCATTTACTTTTGTATTTATTTTATATTACTATTGATGGATTATTGGTTTATTAGTTACGTTTCTGCACTGAGAGTGACAAGAGAATGACTGACGCAAAATATGAAATTTTATTACTGAAATCCCCTTTTTTTTCTTTCAGATTTCTCTTTAACGACAATACAAAAGACATCACCACACACATACATATATTATGTCATGTGTGTGTGTGTGTGTGAGTGTGTGTGTGTGTTTTCTATGACTGGGCATATAATTAACTTCCTATAAATATATTAATGCTCTTACAATGTGTCTGTGTATATATATGTGTGTGTGTGTGTCTGTGTATATGAGGTCTCTCATATATATATATATATATATATGCACCTAGAAAGTTACCCTCCCAGGCACAAGTCCGAGCAAGGTTGTTTATGGAAGACCAGAAGTCACCCATGCATACTGGCCTCCCCTCTCCACGCCACCAATGTTATCCAAGGGAAAGACAAAGGCTATGATACAGCTTGGCACCTGTGACGTCGCAACTTATTTCTACAGCTGAGTGAACTGGAGCAACATGAAATAAAGTGCCTTGCTCAAGAACACAACACGCAGCCCGGTCCGAGATTCGATCTCACAACCTTACGATCGTAAGCTCGACGCTCTAACCACTGAGCCATGCGCCTTCAATATCATATAATATATATATATATATATGATATATATATATATGCATATATATATATATATGATATATATATATATATATATATATATATTATATATATATATATATTATATATATATATATATATATAATATATATATATAATATATACCACCGTGATCGCCGTGACAGACCAGGCTATCAGATGTTGCCACACATCGCTGGTCACAATGCGCTTCGCATTGTATTAGCCTTCAAATGACACCATCCCACTGGCTAAGCGAGCATCCCAACAGAAGAAAGAGGGAGAGAAATTTGTGGCGAAAGAGTACAGCAGGGATCACCATCACCCCCTGCTGGAGCTTCGTGGAGCTTTAGGTGTTTTCGCTCAATAAACACTCACAACGCCCAGTCTGGGAATCGAAACCGTGATCCTACGACCGCGAGTCCGCTGCCCTAACCACTGGTCCATTGGCCTCCACACACACCGCCACACACACACACACACACACACACACACACACACACACACACACACACACACACACACACACACACCACACACACACATATATATATATATACACAGACACATTGTAAGAGCATTAATATATTTATAGGAAGTTAATTATATGCCCAGTCATAAAAAACACACACACACTCACACATAAACCTACGTAAGTGGAATTGAAAAGTTATTTTCACTTCCACCATGGCCGCATCAGCGTTCGCCTGCGGAAGGGTGGGACTCACGTGGTTACGCAACTGACGACGCTTGACCTACATCGCTCCAGTTTTCCTTCTTGTATTACAAAAGTAAGCAAGGCCGCTGCTCCTCTCGCAATCTGCACCAGGGAAGAACAGAGGATGAGGGATTCGATTTCTTTGGTCTGAAGGTGCGTCCGAGGCTGACATTTACAGCAGGCTTTCAATACAATACGCGAGAAGCGTTCTGTTGCATTGTGGTGTGCATCAGTGGCCCGAGAAGTTTTTTACGACGGTAAACTGCACGTTAACCAAATATTTATGATAGACAAATGACAAATCCCAAAACAATATCCTCTTTTTCCTCCACTGTGAACACGGCAAACTTTGGTAATAATTTTCTAACAGTAAGGCGGCGAGCTGGCAGAAACATTAGCACGCCGGGCGAAATGCTTAGCCGTATTTCGTCTGCCGCTACGTTCTGAGTTCAAATTCTGCCGAGGTCGATTTTGCCTTTCATCCTTTCGGGATCGATTAAATAAGTACCAGTTACGCGCTGGGGTCGATATAATCAACTTAATCCGTTTGTCTGTCCTTGTTTGTCCCCTCTGTGTTTAGCTCCTTGTGGGTAGTAAAGAAATAGGTATTTCGTCTGCCTTTACGTTCTGAGTTCAAATTCCGCCGAGGTCGACATTGCCTTTCATTCTTTCGGGATCGATTAATAAGTACCAGTTACGCGCTGGGGTCGATATAATCAACTTAATCCGTTTGTCTGTCCTTGTTTGTTCTCTCTGTGTTTAGCCTCTTGGGGGTAGTAAAAACATAGTTATTTCCTCTGTCTTAACGCTCTGAGTTCAAATTCCGCTGAGGTCGACTTTGCCTTTCATCCTTTCGGGGTCGATAAATAAAGTACCAGTTGCGTACTGGGGGTCGATTCAATCGACTGGACCCCCCCCCAAATTTCGAGCCTTGTACCTAGAGTAGAAATAAATATTATTTTAACAATACCCATAGAATTCCACAGTAAATAGGCAATTTTTAAAAGATTGTACGTTTATATGAAACTATAAAAATCTGTGTTCCTTTGTAGATCGTATATTCTGCATTATTTTCATTAAAAAATACTTTTCAGTTCTTCTGGATGAATCTGTAATTGAAGAAGTATAAGTTTCTCATTCTCTCAGCAGTTTAGAGGTTCATTTATAATTTAAGAGCTTCACAAATGATCACCGAAAATATTCATGTCACCAATGTTGTGCCTTTCAACCATATGTTTACAGTTTTTGCGATCTTATCTCTCCCTTTCATTCTATGTTCTATCTTGAGCTCGTTATCTGTTGGAAATACTCTCTCTAAACTCCTCGATTCATGGCTTTCCCTCCTACACGCTGATCCTCCCGTGATTGTTCTAATTGTTCGCCCTCTGCTTCACTTTACATCATTGCCTTCTTCACTGTCTCATACTTTCTCTTGTTAGCTTACATCGTCTGTCATCGTCTATTTTATAAGCAAATATCAATTTCCAAGCGAGCAGACAATAAATAATTGCTCTTATGCGCATGCGTTAAGTGATAGGCAATATGAAAAAAAATAAAACAAAATTTAGTTCAATTGAAAATGAAACTATATTTTTCACTCCCACTCACCGCCGCCACCTCCACCATCATCATCATCATCACCATCAGTAACAAAGCTCAGTTTAAGTTGTTCGCCAACCATTATTATTTCATTTCGTTTCATTTCAGTTCAGTTCAGTTGTTTGTTTTTATCCACTTTTCTTGCTGGGGAACCTTGTACGTGGGTACAAAGTGAGCTTCTCAACAACTTAACCGATTTTTAATTCAGAGTGTAATCTAATTCAATTTCGAAGAAATGAAAGCGAAGGAAAATGAGAAACGAAACAAACGCAAACGTGGTGTTTCTGCGAAGGTAAAGGAAGTATTCTTAAAAATCGGGCCAAAAACTCAAACCCGTGAAACCGTGCAGAACGAACATCAAAGGGTTAGCTGTAGTTCCTTTGTTTATGCAGAGGAAGGGAGAGGGAGTGACGTCACGAAGTGACCGGAAGGGGAACGAAATGACGTCACATCACGTAGCGATAGGTTGAAGACGGCCCCTTTCTTACAGGGTTTGCGGCAAGGTCAAGTCGTGTGCTGGGAGCTCTCGTAGAGTAGTGGTCCTTTCTAGGCAATTGTTGTGAGAGCTTGCACGTAGTTACAACTGTGACTTCGAGCTGATTTCCCGTGATCCAACGCTTGCACGGGTTGCCGCTGATTGCAACTCGAGGTAAGAGTGACTTGATCTCGTGCCTCACAACGGCTTCGCAGTATTTCATCCTTTCGATTCCGCCGAGGTCGACTTTGCCTTTCTTCCTTTCGGGGTCGATAAATTAAGTACCAGTTACGAACTGGGACCGATGTAATCGACTTAATCCCTTTGTCTGTCCTTGTTTGTCCCCTCTGTGTTTAGCCCCTTGTGGGTAATAAAGAAATAGGTATTTCGTCCGTCTTTACATTCTGAGTTCAAATTCGACTGAGGACGACTTTATTTTTCATCCTTTCGGGATCGATCAAATTAAGTACCAGTCAAGCACTGAGGTCGATGAAATTGACCAGTTCCCAACCCCAAAATTTCAGTCCCATGGTAGAAAGGATTATTATAATTACTTTTAAGGGGAACAGTGGGAGTTTTCACATTACTTATAACATTTTTACTGACCCCCACTGAACAGATGACTTATTGAAGATCTTTGCTTCCTATCGTGAATTGGCCATCGACGACCTCTCTCCATTGTCTGCGACTCTTGGCTGTCTTTATTGCTTCGTTCCAGTTGGTTCCTGTCCTCAGCTGTTTTTAGGGCGTCCTCTCGTGTTTTCATTCTGGGTTCCGGGTCAGGAAGTATAATGCAAGATTTTGGCTTCGTCCTTTGGGATTTTGTTGCTTCGCGTCAAATGTTTCTCTGAGAGAACGTCTTTCTTTCCTCGGTCTTGTCGAGTTTTGTTATTGATGAGATTTTCTAGGTAGGGTGTGTTAACCCTACGCAAACCCGTTTTTAGTTCTAGGAACAGTGGCCCGTTTTAGTTTGACCTCTATCCTTTGACCTGTCCAACCTGGGAGGCCTTGGCATAGCTCTGAGAATTGTTGCGGCATACAAGCCATCACACCACGACAAGGGCAGGATCTCATGATGAGAACAGTTTAACGGTAGCTATAAAAACTTAATTAAAAATATATCTGTATCACTTTCTGTCTTAATTAGTGTGAAACAGTATTGTGCTTTAATACCGATTCTTCATTAATCTGATTTCTATCATGTTGCAAGAAGCCTTTAGAAATACACCCCTTCATAACATGATGGTGAGTTCTGTTTACCCAGACCCGGTCGGTAGGATGGTGATCTTGGACATAAGCAGCAAAGAAGGTAACGCTGGAGTCTTCATACTAACGACAGACTATGCTCCAACAGAAGCTGGACGGGTTTCTTTAGACGTCTAGAGACTTCCCTAGGAACAGATCGCTCATAAGTGTTAGTGGACGACTGGAATGGAATCTTAGACAAGAGCAAAGATTATGCGTGAGTAGCGGAGAGGAAGGAGGGGTGTAAACACCCTCGCTAACCTTCCAACTTCCAACTATATGACAGGCTTCATATTATTATTATTATTATTATTATTATTATTATTATTATTATTATTATTATTATTGAGTGAGCGAGCAGAGCATGCCATCAAAGTGACACTGGGGTAAAATATACGAAGCCCAATATACCCACCATGACTACCCGCCTGATAAGGGTACACCAGGCACATGCGTCACAACCATATGTGCGCGGCATGGTGATCTCATATGAAGATAAATAGCACATGACCTTGCAGGTGGGGCCCAGTTAGAATTTTCTTCTGGTCGAGTAACCCATCCCGCTCAAAAGGTCCTGAATAAGGGTTGTTTAAGGATGTTGAACAAAACACCCATGTTTCCAAAGGTGAATTATTCAAACCCCAAAGAATCCCCCTCAACACATTGCTATGATGCTCCCCCTCTACTTCTGCTCGTGATCAGAGATGCACATATCGTCAGCCACTAAGGGACATGCTCAACTGGTTAAGGTCAAACAACTGACAAGCCAATCTGTGGTATTGAGCAGAATATTTGCTGTAGCCCATCTTATACCAAGACAAAACAATGTACATGATGACACTTCCAATCAGTTAAGATCAGAAGCCGTGAGAGCCAATATATCATCATCATCATCATCATCATCATCGTCATCATCATCATCATCATCATCATCATCATCATCATTATTATTGCACAGCACTTCGGGCAAGTTTCTTCTCCTGGACTGACCAATGGCTTGTGAGTGAATCTGGAAGACGGAAACTGCGTGGATGTGTGTGTGTGTGCGTGCGTGTGAATTTCTTTGTGTCGGTCGCCCCGGTGTTACTTTGTTTCCGTTCCCGTAGCTTAGCGATTCAGCAAAAGAGAGTGACAGAGTAAGTACTACACTTCAAAAATAAGTACTGAGTCTACTTGCCGGACTAAACCTTTAAAGGTGATGCCCCAGCATGGCCGCAGTCTAATGACTGAAACAAAAGATAAAAGGTACACACACACACACACACACACACACACACACACACACACAACGTGCTCTTTTGAATCTTAAGGATTTCTCTTTTACAGAACAAGTTCAAATATGTTGTCATTGTTTAAATTTAGGTCAGCGCTAACCTAGTAGATCAGTAATCAAAGATATTCCAACCGTGACCACCTGGTTAACCTATAAACAACTACGAACAACAGGACTATATTCTTCCGATATCTCTCATTCCGCATTCCAGACGATAGACTACAACTTGAGGGAGATCTGGCTACTACTTCTAGCAGGTTGAACCACAGTCTACAGAGGCTGCTTCTTTGGCTCCTACTGGAAAATATAAAAACTATTAGCGTAGGTAATTATAAATTATAATCATTAATTAAAATCATTATCAGGACGGCGAACTGACTCAATCGTTAGTGTCGAACAAGACGCTTTGATAGTATTTTTTCTGACCCTTTACATTTTGGTTTCAAATCACACAGAGACCACACCTTTGCCTTTCTTCTCAAAGGGGTCAATAAAATAAAGTATCAGTCAAGCCCTGGGGTCGATGTAATCGACTCACGCACCACCTCCAAATTTTCTGGCCTTGTTCCCAAATTAGAAGCCATTATAGAAGTCAGCCGTCTGCTATGCGTTTTACTCATTTCCGAAGAATTCCGAACATCGAGTTTTCAGACAGCGGGAATCATGTTGTTTTTTAGGCCCCTAATCCGCTCTGATTACAGCGAAGTTCCATAATGAAAGACATGCCCATGTCATGGAGAAGCCGTCATTTTGTCAATTCGATATCCCTTTCCTTTTATTATATTCTTTTTAGGACGATAGGATGTGATTTGAGGGGATATTTGACTACTATTTCTAACAGATCGAGCAACCACGTAGAGGTTCCCCAGTTGGTTCGTAAATTAATGTATTAAATTTTAGCTGTCAGCCTCGTCCAAGACCATCAAAGCCCTCCCTCGGTTGTAAATCAGAATTCAAGGGCAGGACAAATGAACGAGAGAAGAAATAGCACCGACTGGGGGTTTTTATGTTTGTTTTTGTTTATTTTTTTAATATCTTGTCTGTCTTTTGTCCGGTAGTTTAAAGTCTTACGTTCGAATCCGACTTGGACTTGTCCCGGAAATTAGACAAAAAAGACAATAACAACAACAACAACAACGATGATGATGATAATAATAATAATAATAATAATAATAATATAATAATAATAATAATAATAAAATGTATTATTTCTGCTTTGACATTTCTCTGTAATTTTAAACAACATCGATTCAGGAAGGAAGGAAAGAAGGAAGGTAGGAAGGAAGGTGCTGAAGGGTATCGCAAGTTTGGCCGTCCCCTTTTACACACAGACACGACCTTTGCAACCGACCTTTGTGGCCGACTTCAATAAAAAACCTGACGTTGTTGTTTATTAGTTGGCTTTTTTTTTTTAAACAATCGCAGTTATTCAAGTTTGGTTAAAAGTATTAATGAGTAAATAAATGAGGATTTATGAAAATTAATTCTAAACACAAATTTACTGCATTCCTTCAATCTGAATGACTCATCGTTCAGCTTAAATTCGCGACTTTTTAAAAAAATATTTATATAATTTATCTTCACATAGTTTTCCATAACCTCCACGAATTTATTAATTATCAACTCTAATAATTATACAAATTGTGTCACGATTTACTTATTAATTTTAATAAGTTTAAATTCCCGTTTTTATTGTCAGATTTTTATTTCCCAGATTTTATTTCTCGTTTATTTATTATTTTTTTCTCCATTCTTTTCAGATAATTTAACTTAATTACAACAAAGGGAAGACGAGAGCAAAGGAAAGAATGTTAATAATATTTCATTTAGATGGGAACTTTTGATCGTTTAACGGAGGTTAATAAAATAAAAGTGTTCGAAAGGAGAATGACACAAAAATTATTGATCGTTTATTAAAAAGAAGGAAAAAGTAGGTAAGTCGGGAGGAAAGTAAGAAAAAATTGAAACAACCAGGAAGAGAGAGAAATAGAGAAAGAAGGGAGTGAGGGAGAAAGAGAGAAAGAAAGGGTCTGAGTGATAGTGAAGGGGAAAGAGAAAGAGAGAAAGAAAAAACGCTAAGCTGAGTGAGAGTAAGAGGATGGGAAGAACGAGAGAGTAGAAAATAGAAGGAGGAAAAAATAAGAGGAAGAGGGAAGAGTGTAGAAAAAATAAGGAAGAGAAAGATAAAGGATAGATCGAGATACGAAGTGGGAGGAGAGAAAGAATAGAAGAATAAAAGGAGTGAAAAAGAAAGGGTAACAAAAATGAGATCGAGTAAGGTGGAAGGAGGAGCAATGGAGTAGGAGAGATAATCGGATAAGAAAGAGAAAGAGTAGCGAAATATAGGGAGTGAGGCAGCGGCGGTAGGAGGAATAAAGTAAGAGAAAGAAGGGGAGGAGAGAAAGAGAAGGTATTAAAAAAAATGCAGACCGAGTAAAGTAGCAGGAGGAGTAAAATAGTATGAAGAATAAGGGGGGGGAGAAAGAGGCAGGAGAGCAGAATTGAGAGTGAGTAAGGGAGTAGCAGGAGACATAACCGGGTGAGAAAGAGAAAGGGTAGAAAAATTGAGAGAGTGGGACAGCGAAAGGAGTAATAGAGTAAGAGAAATAAGGGGATGAGAAAGGGGAAAGGTAGCCAAGTTGAGAGTGGGTGAAGTAGCAGGAGGCGAATAAGAGTGAGAGAAAAAGAGAAAGGGTAGGAGAATTGAGTAAAGGGGGGGGTGAGAGCAAGAGAGTGAGAGGAATAAAGGGTGAGAAAAAGAAAAAAAGTAAAAAAATATAAAACTATAACAAAAAAAAAGCCCGGCCAGACCGAGGGAAGTATAGGAGAGAAGGAGAGAGGAGGAGGAGTATAGAAGGACGAGGAAGGAGGAGGACGGTGTGTAATTGTTAGACAGGTGCTCATCCATTGAACATCGCGTAGAAAACGGAGAGCAATGGCGGTAGTTAGTTGGTAGCAGTGGAAGGTTGTTTGTTGTTGTTTTTGGTACTGTGTTAGTAGTAGTAGTGAACTGTTGTTTTTAGTAGGCCAACCAACCAGCCAACTAGCCAGTAAGTGTCACTCTCTCTCTCTCTCTCTCTCTCTCTCTCACTCTATATATTTATCCGCCACATACATAGATATATCCGCCACATACATAGATATATCTGCCACATATATATCTACGTGTGTCTGGTGTCGCCCGATCATTTCTCGCCACGGGAGGAGGAAGAAGACGATGATGACGACGACAAAACAGCAACGATGATGACTGCTCTATCTCTGTGAGTGAGTGTGAGTGAATGGTGTGTATCTATTATAGTATTTCACATTGGTTTTTGGTGGCCGCTGCGATGATGGCGGTAGTCGCAGTCGCCATCGTCGCTTCCAACATCACACACAACAAATTCGTTCCAACTTGCTCTCATTGTTGTTATTTATTTGCCCTCCTTGCTTGCTTTCTCGCTTCCCTCTTTTGCTTCTTTTCCGCAAACCAAATTCTGCCAGCAATTCCGCAGCTGCCCCTCACCAAAGAAGTATGGATAACCACTAACACAAATACATATATTATGGAGAGAAAAAAACCAGGAGAGGAAATCGTCGACTTCTTCCCATTTTCTCTCGATTTCTTTTTAAAGAAGTCTTCCAACAATTAAAAACAAAACCCAAACATCTCCACAATGCATCAACAATACATACATCCACACATCCAAACATATATATTCTTCCCTGGTCTATTACGACCTCATAAAATTATCTAGTCACCTCTATATTCCCATAAGATATAATTAATATATAATTGTTATATATGTAGTATGTAATATATAATTAATATATAATTGTTATGCCAATGTCTATAATAATATTTGTTAAATGTTCTTTTGCTGTTTTTTTATTATTATTTAACATAATTAAAAATATTTTGCTTTAATTTCTTTTGTTGAGGCTGTCTACCTACTCCCCCCCTCTGCTCCATATAATTACTGTTTCTTATAAGGAACTGCTTTGTCTGACATTGTTTCCACAAATTTAATGCTTTGCACCGTTTCTCTCCATGTTATATACATACATACATATATATTTATATTTATATAATATAATATATTTTGCTATGTATGTAGACATACGTGTGTGTGAGTGTGTGTGTGTGTGTAAATATTATTCTTGGTCTCTTTCGATGTGGGTCTGTTTTCTCGGATACAATTCTGCGGCGGTTTCAGCCTCGTCTCCTCCGCTTCTCTCTCGCATTTCTCCTCAGTTTGTGCCACGATCTGAGCGAGATCTAAGCCCAGACATCATTGTCTGGCAATAACCAAAACATTTCATGTTGTTCTTTTAGCTCCAGCTCAATCCTGATGGAGCAGACAGATGTAAACTCAAATGCATTCCAGCCATGACCATCCCATCTTCGGAGTAGAGATGAACTGCTTTTTATCTTCCACTACATTCTCCATTATGTCCTTCCTTCATTAAAAAAAAAGATTTCTTTAATCTTGGGGCATTATTTGGGAGAGGTCTAGCTGCTATTTCCAGCATGTGGAGTGTCTGCGTCGTGGCTCCCTCGTTGACACAGAGTGACACGCTGCTCTGCACATGTGTGTTGACATCTTTCCGTTTTGTCTGGAAACACCCTTGCTTCTCCTCTTTCGTCTTTCGTCACTTAACAGACGAGGCCAAGCTGGAGCACCGTATCAGACAAACTCTTCGAAACCCTTTCTTTATAATCTATCTCCACTATTTATATATTTAATTTCTGGTTGGTGTTCCAAGACGATTCTCTTTAGATTCCACTTTATTTCCTCCCCCTTTTCTATTTTAATCACAAACCCATCAAAATAGTTTATTTTTGAAAATTATGTAACACCGAGAACAAAATATATTAAACGAACGAGACAAATATTCTTCATGGTTTTAAAAGAAAATCGAAACGAAATCCTTGGCTAACTAGAAATAGCAGCTTAGTCTCCCTCAAACCAAATCCCATCCACTTAGGACGGTTTCTTAAAAAGATGGGATGATCCCGTTTTTAATGAATTTTTTTAATCAAAGGTTAATTTAGGGGTTAAACAATGAGGATAAAACCCATTTAAAATTATTTCGTAAGATGTCATGTATGAAATTTTGGGGCATATTCGGAATCTCCGTCATCTAAAATCATAGGGAAAAAATTTCAAAAAAGTTAAAAATTCTGAGGGGATGGTCGTGGAGGTGGGGTTAATTTTTCTTTTTTTCTGCATTAATCGTAATCTCCGACATCTAAAACGTAGGAATCCGAAAATATTTTTCAAAACAAAGCATTTTTTCAAGGAGAGATGCGAAACTGCATTAGCTCCGAAATTTTTTATTCGCAATCAAAATGTTTTAATTTCAAAATAGATTCATAATTTAATTAGAATAAGAAAAAAAAAAAAATTAAACTTACTAGATTTTATTGTATAGAAGATGATCTTGTATATTTTTGCTTCTTAAATCATCAAAGCAAATCGTGGGGTTTTGGCGTCCTTGGTAACGTTTTTATTCTTTCTTTGACATGTCAAGATGAAATCTTTTTGTTTAGCTCTCTTAAATTTTATAGTAAAAAATTGCTCTTAAAAGTAAGTATAATTAAGCCTGAGTGAGATATATCACACTCTATGTTCAGTGTTTTCTTTGACAATATTTTCCTTAAATTTTCTGTTTGCCCAAACATTTTATGAAAAACCGTTTTAATAAATCTGATTAAAAAAAAAAAACAAGAAAACGCCAAATCCCTGATTTTTTAAATAAAATCCCTAATTTGAAATTTGTAAATATCCTTCTAACCATTCTTCTCCATTGAGGAAGTTGTTCTTAAGACGATGTACTTTGTTTTGCTTCTATGTTCCGACAGCTTATGGATATAAATTTTCTTTTATGAATGGAGTAAAGGCAGTTCTGTGCCAGTTAAAAAGAAAAAAAACACTCCAGCCTAGTTGTGTGTCTACACAGCATGATGTCGGACCAAAATCTTCCACTCAAGCATTTATAATCATTGCAATATTTTTTTTTTACTAGATTTTTGACATTTTAAAAAATGTGACGTTGTTTCTTTAGCTAAAAGGATCTTTTTGCCCTTAAGGTGGATGGAATCCAAGCAACTCTGTCACTCACTTTGAAACTGTTTGATAACATAATTGTAGAGAAATAGAGATTATCTATCTTTTTACGTCCGCTTTTCCATATGGGCATGGGTTAGCATTTATAGCCGGTTATTCGTCGTGATAAGCAATAATAACTTGCCTTTTACGACACACAGGGGACACACTATAACTATCCTGAAAACCGGGATACTCAGCATATTAAATATTTAACAGATATTTAATATTGCCTGAGTAATGAACTAGAATTTTTTTTTCTTACTATTTTGAAGCGGAAAAAAATCTTGTTTTTTCTACATTTGGAATAAGGAAATATTTGAAACTGAGTACAGACATCATTCGAGAACAAGCTGAATGCTAAATCTGTCATTTACAAATGAGGCCTAATAAGACTGGAACATGCCACCTTACTGGTCAGACTCTTACATTTTTATCAAGTTAAATCTTGAGACTGTCCCCTTTACTTTCTTGGCTAGAATTTCTCATAACAATAATGGACCGATCTAATTCACCTGTATAAATCTACGTCATTAAATTATATTGGTTTTGATTTCAAATTTTTCATCCTAACTCAGTCTGTGGGGATATAATTATCTCCCTTCGTATTAATGGCCATCCAGAGGGCGTTACGCATGAATCTAATTTTTTATTAACCAAAAAGTTTTTTGGTTCACTAAAATTATTTAAGAGTTCACTCAGTTATTTGCTCTGGGAAAAAAAAATAATCTCCATGCTCTTCACTCAGTCTCAGACTGTTTAGTTAAGAAGTTTGCTTCCCAGGCACATAGAGATGTGTGGGTGCTTTGTGTCTCCTTGTCTTGAGACATTGGTGGTTGCAAATGAGTGTCACTCATTCTGCACAAACATGTCTCACCTTGAGGAAATATTATTTTGCATGGAAATGGGTGAAGGTTGGCAACAAAATGGGAATCCTGCCATAGAAAATCTGTCTCATGGGTCATGTCCATCTGACCCATGCAAGCATAGAAAAGTAGATGTTTAAATAATGGTGACGAAGCTATTAAAAAATACAATTATTGGTCAGGAATGAGATAAAAGCCTTGTACAACCCCCCAGTGAAAGCGCTTACAACAGCTCAAATCTCCTTTTTCTTACTATCTCTAAAACTATAGTGCAGAAAATATCTGTAAGGTGGACCCCTTGTGCAGCATCTTGAGCAGCTGTTCTCTTCTTGGGGCTCAGATTGACCGATGCCTTGTAAGTGGAAATTAGCAATTGGAAACTTCAGAACCCTGTCATGTCTTTGTGTCTGTTGATGATGTCATCAAAGTAACTTGCCAGACTGCAATTAGTTGGTATAATTAACTAAAACCCTGATGTTAATACCACAGCATAGCTGCAACCCAATGATTTGAGGCCTGTAAAAAGATAGATACATGTATCATCATCGTTAATGTCTATATTCCATGCTGGCATGGATTGGATGGTTTGACAGGAGCTGTCCAGATTCCAATTGTCTGTTGTGGCATGGTTTTTGCAGAGTGTGCTGGGTGTGTTTACGCAGCCCTGGCACAAAATGCATTTTATGTGGCAAAGGCCAGCAGTTATTGTGGAGAGGCTAAGCTGGTTAAATTGGCCTCACTGCTCAACTGGTACTTATTGACGAAAGGCAAAGTTGACCTTGCTGGAATTTGAACTCAGAACGTAGCAGCAGACAAAATACCACTAAACATTTTGCCCGGTGTGCCAATGATTCTGCCAGCTTGCTACTTTGGTGTATATATGTATATAGGTGCATGTGTTGTTAGAAGTTTGCTTCTCAACCACATGGTTCTGGGTTCAGTCCCACTGTGTGACACCTTTGGCAACCCTTGTGGCTGATATCCAATGGAGTGTGCTCACCTCATTTTTTTCCACCCTTCACATATGCTCCTGTGTTCCACTATGATGCTCCATCACAATTCATTCACAACTGTTATACAGTCTACCCTTCATTTGGAGAGAAAATCCCTTCGTTGCCAACATAACAGCTCTCTGAACTTTTCCTACCCTTTTTCCTATTCTGGTTGCTATGATTTTGGTGTGGCCACCTCCACTGCTAATTGGGTCACCTAGTCTAAGAGCAGCCACTTCTGTGGAGCCAAGCCTCCTGCATATTTGAAAGAATTCTTTTGCTGGTGCTGTTATTGTTAACAAATTTAGCCCCCCCCCCATGTGTTAATTTTCTTTCTTTCTTTTTCTCTTTCCGTTAGCTTGCTTGGGGTCACATTACACCTCTTTGTATGCCATTAGTTTAGGAACAGCATATGGAATTCCTTCCCAATTTTTTCTTCTGTTTATTAGCCTCTTTCTAAGTGGCAGTGGAACCCTAATCTTCTTTCGGCATTAAATGTCCACTTTTGCCTGCTTGGGGCAGATTTTCTACAACCAGATGCCTTTCCTGTTGCCAACTCTCATCTCTTTCCAAATAAGGTAATATTTTCCCATAACTAGGTAATGTTTTTCACAGAAGACTGGAAATATGCAGCTTCACTTGTATGACTTATACGGTGATAACTTACTACCATCATGTGATGTCTATACAATGACACACAGACACATTCACAATGAGCTTTTTTCAATTTCAATCTATCAAATCCATTTACAGGGCTTTGGTTTGTTTGAAACTATAGAAGAAGAGACACTTGCCCAAGGTGCTGTGCTGTGGTACTGAACCTAAGATCACATGGTTACCTCATAGTTCTTGGCTTTGCTTCCACTTTTAGAATTTCTGTTTTGTCTTTGATGGATTCAACATTGAGAACTAGGTCATTGATATAGGGGAGTTTCCATAACAACTGATCGTAAATTTGTTATTGTTTGGAGAACCGTAATGAACAAGGAGAGGGACCGAGAACCCAGCCCTGGTGGACGCCTTGTATGCCAAATTCATCACTGACCCGATTGTCAACTCTCACTTTGATGAGATCTCCGTACATGGATTGCACAGTTTTTACAAAGCAGGGACCCCTATCAAAGTTCTTCTCTGGATCAACAGATGCCAAGTATAGTAGCTTACTTTAACTAAGAACTTGTAACTGTCTCACTATGAAAAGTGCAACAATAGTGATCACACCTTCCTCTCCCAAGTCTTGTTGGTTTTGAATTGTCATCAGTGACTCTAACTTTAGTTACTTTCCTAAGTAGGGATGTTGGCCCCTATGTAAACCCATTTTCACCACTGGAAAGAGGTGATCCATATTAGTCTGGCCTCTGCCCTTTGACTTGTCCAGCACGGGAGACCATACCAGGAGCTTGCACCCTGCTGGCATATCTGTCGTGGTCACTGAGGCACAGAAGCCACCACAATGCAACTAGGACTATACCTTGCAGTGAAATACTGCCAAAACTGATAACTCGTTTGTTAGCCTACAGGATGCTGAGTTCATGTCATTCTGTTGGCACAGCTTGACAAGGTGAGGGCTACCACCATCATTTATCATCTCTACATTGGGAGTCCGTTAAAACCCTTGAAGCCAAGTGAAACGATAGCTGTGGATGATGCCAGTGTTGTGTCAGTGGCACCGTGTTTGAGAGAACCTTTGATGCTAAGTGAAATGATGGTTGTGGCTGATGCCAGTGTCACATAACTGGCACCCATGCCAGTGGCATGTAAAATGCGCCATTCGAACGTTAGGCCTCACGGAGGCAGTGACAAGTGACAAGACCTTTGGCAATATACCATGCTTGCAAATTCCGCCAAGGTCAACTTTGACTTTCATCCTTTCAACGTTGATAAATTAAGTACCAGTTATGTACTGGGGTCGATGTAATTGACTGCCCCCCCATCCCCCAAAATTTTGGGCCTTGTGCCTAGAGTAGGAAAGAATATACCATTCTTGAGAAAACCTGTCAGCCAAGTGGTAGTCATGGCCAATGCCAGTGTTTCGTATCTGGCACCTGTGCCAGTGGCATGTAAAAAGCATCCACTACACTCTTGGTGTTGTTGGCATTTGGAAGGGCATCCAACTGTAGAAACCATGCCAAAGCAGATTGGAACTTGGTGCAGCTTTCCAGTTTTCACTCAAACCATCCAACTCATGCCTGCATGGAAAACAAATAATGATGATGAGATATATATATAACCTATGTGTTTGTTTTTGCTCTGCCCCTTACTGCTCGACAATCTCTTGATTTGTTTATGTTCCTGTAACTTAACAATTAGATTAAAGAAAAAAAAAAGGACCAATAGAGCAAGTCCTCTACTCCTCAAATAAGTCGGTCAGTTTACTTGACTAAAACCAGGCCTGGCCAACTCGAATTACATTGTGGGCCACTTTAACCAGAGAAAGTTTTTTGAGGGCCATTTGTATACTTTATGCATAAATAATCAAATTACAGAATCAAGAATTTTTTCCTACTTTTCTTTTGTTTAAAATTATAAAATTTTAGGCTATTGCTTTATTGCCATTTATAAATCTGAAATTTATTTTGAAATTAAACACAATACTTCAATAAAGTTTCGAACGGACCGCAAGATAAGAGTCTGTGGGCTGCATGCGGCTTATGGGCCTCAGGTTTGCCTGCCCTGGACTAAATCCTTCAAAGCAGCAGTGTGTGGCTATTGTCCAATGAATAAAGCAAGCAAAAGCTATGGGGCAAATGTGTTTTATATAAGGCAACTCTGTATTGTTAGGAGACAACTGATAGAATGGTGTGATTATGCCACACACACACACACGTGTAAATAGAAACCATTTATCCTAATTACTTGGATGTGTCTTCATTACTTATACCAGTGATGGCAGCCCCCCCCTTTTTGTTTGTTATTTGAGTGTTGCTTATATGCAGACCTGCATTTTAATTTTAGGCAAGTGTCACCTCTATGTATCTTAATTTTTTCCGTTTTTGTATGTATTACCACCTCCTCCATGACACCCCCCCCCACCTCAACAAACTGAAACTCACCATTGCCTGTGCTCCTATCCATGTTCACTATTCATTGGTTTCTCTTCTCATCTCCACCATCCGTCACTCTCCTTTCACGCATTTCACGTACCCACTCATCCATCAAGCCATCCTTGATCCCTTTCTCTTTGCCCCTTGTCTTTCTCCATCCACCTTCTTGTATCTTGAGAGTAAGTCTCGATACCCTCTTTCTGCTCTCCTTTCTCCTTTCCCTGCTGTGCCTCTTCTACAACAAGACATAATTATATTATAAATTGCTGCAGCATTAAACATCTCTGGAAAATACATATTTTGGAGGCTGACATGTTGCGTTTTTTAATATACTTTTTCAAATGTAGTAGAGATTTTTTTATTTTCTTTTTTTTAATCAAAAGTTCTATTAAATGTCTCCTGATGACCAGAAACGTGCCATTGCTTACGTGCACTTCATAGTTTCAGCATAATTTAACATCTGCTAATCTTTCGTATCTTAACCCTTTTGCACTTAAACTGGTCATCATCCAGTCCAAATAGTTTACTTGTTTTATGTTGGAACCAACCAGATCTGGTCTGTCATCAAAATCTCAAAGCCACAACATAAATCCATGATTTATTCAATCTAAACAATGTGAATAACTAAGCGTTAGAGTCGAGAGAGTAATGTGAATGCTAAACGCTTAAACATTTTGTTTCATGTTTCTTCTCTTTGATATGTCTTTTTCTTTTATATTTTTCTTTGTTTTTTTTGTAGGTTTACTATTCGGCACTGTAAAGATCTTGAAGAACTGTTATTCTCCAGATGGATATTGGTAATTGAGCCCTTTGTTTGGTGCCCTATTGAATCCAGAGAATCTCTGCAACTAAGAAACTAAACTGCAGTGTATATATATATATATATAGAACAAAAGTGATTCCTTTCTGTATCGGAGTGAATATTTCTCTAGAAAGTTCTCCTTCAAATGAATGATGCAGGCCCAATACAACACTGGTCTTCATTCGTATGGTCAGTAACGCTCGGGACCTACGTCCAGTTTGCTCCAACACTATAAACCAGCACTTCTTGCTCTCTGCGATATCAGTCATTGTTGCTGTTGTTGTATTACTCTTCTTCCTATCTTTTTAATACTGCTACTACTACTACTACACTGCAACAATGTGGAGCGTTGATGTTGATTGTCACCAATCCTCCTCCTCCTCACCACCACCGCCGCCGCCACCACCGCCGCCACCCCCGCCACAAGATGGCACCATGACTAATTACAGTGGCATGAGCCCTTCCAGCTCGGAGCCAACCTCGACAATGCGCATGGTCAACAGCAAAGGCAAGTCTCTCAACTGCAATTTCTGCGGAAAGTCCTTCCTCTACAGCTCCCACCTTGCCATGCACAAACGCATTCACACTGGTGAGAAGCCGTTTTCCTGCGACTTCTGCAGAAAGACATTTGCTTATTCATCGCATCTGAAGATGCATGAACGACTGCATACCGGGGAGAAACCGTTCTCCTGCGAATTCTGTTCAAAGGCTTTTAGTTATTCCTCTCATTTAAAGATGCATAAACGGACACACACGGGCGAAAAGCCGTTTCCGTGTGACTTCTGTGAAAAGACTTTCTCATATTCTTCGCACTTATCCATGCACAGACGAGTGCACACAGGCGAGAAGCCGTTCACTTGCCAGTTCTGCAACAAGACCTTCAGCTATTCCTCACACCTCAGAATACACCAAAGAACACACACAGGGGAAAAGCCATTTGTGTGTAATTTCTGTGGATCTGCCTTCGCTCTTTGTGGAACTCTTGTGAAACACAAGAGAAAGCATGCCAACGCTGCCGACCCGGACTCGGTCGGAATGTCTGGCAGTCAGATGTCTGTCGCCGCAGATAATAAACAACCCATGTACACGACCTGTTCTAATGGCAGTTGCGGCAGTCTTTGTGTGGCTGCGACAACCTGCTGTGGTGGTGGGGACACCAGCGTTGCCAGCTGCTGCGCTGCTGTCGGCGGCGGCTGCAATGCTTCCAGAAGTCGGATAATGGAACAGAACGAGAACACTCGGGAAGCTCTGGCCGTAGCGTCCGAAATAGGAGTCGGCATCAGCATGGCCGCTGAGGCTGGGGTCAACGTGAAGAGTTTCGGCAAGACACCATCACAGATGGTAAGGAACCATTTACACGGACACGGGCATGCACATGGACACAGCCACGGACACGGACACGCGCATAGCCATGGACATAACCATGGACACGGGCATGGAGTTCGTGTGGACAATACACGCCATTGAAGTGTCTCAACATAATAACCCAAGTGACCAAATTCTTTTTTCTAAATGTTAGCTGAGAAAACACAATAACCACCACAACCGCAATGCAACGGTCAGTTTACGGACCATTGTCGGTCGTGGGTCATTACTACAACCATACATGAAATATATATATATTTATATATATACACACACACACACACACACACAAAACAATATACACATCCATGTGCACACTCATATACATACATATATATATATATACATACATACATACACACACATCCTCATGAACTTGAATATACACCCCTCCCCCAAGAAAACTCAAATAACTGCACTCATACATACATGCCTTTAAGAACATAAACAAGCATTAACGACTTTTGTGTCTACATACCTGACGTATAACATATTTATTGCATAGATACACACAGACCACATCCGAGCAAAGTAGACGCAAGAATATGTATTGCCAGAATATATCATTCATCATTCTACTGACAAAAAAAAAACATATTACTATCTGCAGATATATATATATATCAGTATGTGAGTGCATGTGTGTGTGTGTGTATACATACATCTACACACACACACACACGTCTATACAAAATTAGCACATATATATATACATACATACATACACACATACAGTAAGATGAATAGAAGGATCTAAAGCAATTAGTGGTTGTCTGCATCTGTCAGTATAAAACTGTTCAAAATTGAGATAAATTGATTTTACATAAGGAAGGAGGAATTTAAGTCTACCACAAAACCTCTCCTAAAAATGGTAACATTTAAATTCTTCGTGGTAAACCAATTTATTCCACTTTTGGACTCAGATGGGTTTCAAGTTGGCAGAAGGCATGCAGTATGAGATGACAAGTTGTAGGCTTTCATGGGCTTCAGTATCTCAGTGGCACCATTGGAAAATAATGGAAACTTTATAAAGATTTCAAAAACAAAATTAACATTTTTAAAATTTAAGACTTAAGAATTAGATACAGAAAGTTTAGGAGCACTTGAAAAAGAGTTGTTTTACATATGTCTATATAATTTCGTATGTATGTTTATATATATGTAAATGTAATATGAGACAATTATTCGGTAGCCATGATAAAACTCCGAGTTTTGGATGCTGTGGTAGAAATCCATGCCACCATCTCTTCAGTTATCCGGCCATCGGAAAAATGCTATGAAAAATGACCGCATTTTTCCAATGGCCAGATAACTGAAGAGATGGCGGTGTGGATTTCCACCTCGGCATCCGAAACTCGGAGTTTTGTCATGGCTACCAAATAATTGTCTCATATTACACTTACAGATAAATTCCTCTATTTACATAATATCAAGGTCTCTTTCTTTTCTTATCTTACCGTTTTTGTTAAACCAGAGATGGTTTCCAGTATTAAAGAACTGCAGCAGGGTTCACCAGATACTATTTGGTACTTGTTTTTGACTCTGCTATTCTGCTAAATAGCAATAGATTATTGCTGAGAAATGGAAATACGAAGCTGGTAGTTGTAATTTGTGTTTTGTTTAAGCTTTTAAACAAAGTGACATATCTGTGTGCACATAGTCACATTAATGTGGGTGTATATATATATATATATATATATATGTATGTATGTATGTATGTATATATGTATGTATAGGAGTAAATGTAAGGACAAGCAAGTTAGTCAAGTCAATATATAGAAAATGTTAAATTCATTTTATACATCAACTTACTTGTTTTTACAATTACTCGTTTACCTGCTCAAGTTCAAATCTCTTGAGCACTACACAGTGTATTCTATACAGAGAATACCTGTCTCTAATCTCTCTCTCTCTCTCTCTCTCTCTCTCTATATATATATATATATATATATATATATATATATATATATATATACACACACACACACATACATACATACAATGTTTGTGTGTGGGTGTGTATTTTTTGGCAGCTATAGTTCTTATTGTTACTTTATTGATCTTAGCCGGATTTGAATTTGAAATGTAAACGAATTTAGCCAAATAGCAGTTACTTTGTCCAGCGCTCCTGCCAACCGTAACCTCTCTCTATGTGTGTTTATCCCATTTTTATCCTAACATGGTTGGGATATGTTTTATGCATTGAAACATTGGGTCAAGAAATTTTAGGTTACATAGTAATTTGTGTGCATGCATGTATATATATATATATATATATATATATATATATATATACACACACACACACACATGCATGAATAAATAATATGCATATTTATGTTTAGATAATTGTATCTCCATGTGCATGCATTGGCTGGGTGTATGTATTGTATTCCTTCTTTTATACAAATACATGCTATAGATCTGAATATTCTCTTGATCACCAAAAACAAATATACAGATTCTCATGCCACGTACACACACACATATACATGAACAAAATTTGTTAACACATTCTGAAATACCTTCAAACTAACTCTTCATAAGTAACCATGCTTCAAAGAGACCTAGGCCTGGGCAACCAAAACGACAATAGCAAATCTTCCGCAAGACGAAGACACCAAAAACAGAAACACCTGTAATATGCCTATAACAACCAAAAAAATTAGTGAGCAGATATTTATTTCTAAATCTTAATCTTGACTATATTTTTATTGATAGAACCTTTTTTGTAGAAATTGTGACTTTGTATATTGTGATTGCTTTAACACATCATTAAACATTGACGATACCTTTCAGATGGCGTTGTTATATTTTCATTCTGGTGTAATTCGGTGCCGGTCTGGCTGTGTGGTTGAGAAGCTTGCCTACCAACCACATGGTCCCGAGTTCAGTCTCACTGCATGGGCAAATGTCTTCTATAGACCTGGGTCGACCAAAGCCTCCAAAGCCTTGTAAATGGATTTGGTAGGCAGAAACTAAAAAAAGTCTGTTTATATATATATGTGTGTGTGTGTGTGTGGTAAGTGGCTTGCTTACCAACCATATGGTTCCGGGTTCAGTCGCACTGCGTGGCACCTTGGGCAAGTGTCTTTTACTATAGCCTGAAATGTCACTCACGAGGTGCAAGCATGGCTGCTGTGTGGTTAAGAAGTTCGTTTCCCAACCATGTAGTTTTGAGTTCAATTTCACTACGTGACACTTTGGGCAAGTGTCTTCTACTGTAGTCCTAGGTTAGTAAACTGAAGCCTTGTTAATGGATTTGGTAGATGGAAACTGAAGGAAGCCCCTTGTGTATATATGGGGTGGGTTTGTGTGTTCTTTCACTGGTTTTAAACAATGGCTTCATTAACACTGCCATTTGCATGCAATCCACTTTGAAAGCATATCCAGGCTCTTTGACAAGTTGTGTGACTTCTGTAGATGATAGACACATTTCAGTATTGCTTGTTCTCAATTCTCCATGTAAGCATATCTGGGCTGTTGTTGAATAAACTGAGACGTTATTGTCTCAGTTGAAATTAGGTGGGAGTTGATGATGGGTCTGAGTTTAGGCAACACTGCCTCAGCATCCTCGCATCCGATCCTGGCAGGGACGAGAAAGCGTAATGATGTCTGCTGCATAAGATATATGTTATGATGTTGCTAAGTGGTAAGGTTGGAACTGGTAAATGAAGATCTATTTTGTTGGCTGTGTGAATAATGACTGAAGCAAGTCCTGAACAGGTAGCTGAAAATTTATTGCTGTGGAAGTGAAGATATTTGGTGTTGGCTGTTTACAATGAAGAGCATTAATAATTACAGACTGGGAAAGATGAAAACAGCTCTGTGTCCGTAGGAGTTACTTGTGAGATGTTGAGTGAATGTCCAGTTTGGTCTGTCTGAGAACCTCGACTGACCACATTGGCATAAGTGGAGGCATCTGTTGCTCCACTACCTTCAACACTCTGCAATTAATTGAGTGATAAATTGGGTTTTTTTTGTATAGAGAACGGGAAGAATATTTCAAGAAAACCATATTGTGCCACAGTAGGATGCTGATTGGTTGATTAAGAGGACGTCCGGCAAATCGTGGTGGAGTAAAAACCCATTGTAACTGGTGAGGAATTGGTAGAGAAGCTTGGATTTGGTCATTCAACCATTCATTGACACTTGCGTGCCATCGGAAAAGTCAACAAATTGGGTCAATGGGTTCCTCACAAACTTTTCGAGTTTAATCATGTGCAAAGAGTGAATGTGTTCTCTTCTTTGCTGTCACGTTTCACGAATGAACCTTTTTTTTGGGTGGGGGACCGAATAGGGACTGGTGATGAGAAATGATTATCATTTAGTCCGCAGTCTTCAAAATTATTTGGACAGAAAAAATATGAATTCTGTAGATGAGGTTAAAAGAGTATTGGAGGAGCATCAAGGACAAGCGAATTTTGGAAGAGGGGCCTTGCAAGTCTCGCACATAGATGGAAGAGCATTGTAGAAAATGAAGGAGAGTATATTTTAGATTAAAAAAGAACTTTATTTATCTTAATTTTGAAAAATAAAAGAAGTATAAAACAACCACATTATTTATGGGATGACCCAATGTGTGTGTCCGTCCTTGTTTAGATATTGTGATAATTATAAATGAGTGTGACTCACATACAAGCTGTGTCCTTCATTGCCAATACTCTGTGGATTCATGTCTGGCCATGGGGGAAATATTACCTTCATTGGAAACAGGTGAGGGTTGGCGACAGGAAAGTCATCCAGCCATAGAAAATCTGGCTCCTTCCAACCCATGAAAACAGAAAAATGGACGTTAAAACGATGATAATATTAATCAGGACGTCTTCGGAAAATACTTGGCTTATTCGCAGTAACACATCAACGATAATCGAGATGAAAAGATAACCCCCACTCCCCTGTAAATTAGTGGTTAATTGCATTGATCTAATGAGCCACCAAAGTAGTCTATGTACCTCTCGAACTACTAGATATAGCAGCTAAATCTCCTTCAAAACATACGTTAACATTAAAAGACAGAAAAAAAAATCATTGGACAGCGAGGGTCCTTGGTGCATTGCGTCTGATGAAACGGGCTGGTCACAGCTAGAATTCCTTTGATCCTACTAAATATAGGTGGACATACTTAAAGTACTCAGCGTTCAAAAATATGATTAAAAATCTCTTATTTTTGCACAAGGTCAGCAATTATGGTCGGGGAAGGTGTATGTAGATTACATCGAAAGCGGTATTTGACGGGTATTTTATTTTATCCCTGGCAGAATTCGAACTCAGAATGTAATTAAGTCGGTAAAAATGTTGCTAGATATTTTTGTCCGACGCGCAAACGATTCCGCCAGTTCGCTGCTTTGAAAAAAAAAAAAATATTAGAAATAATTCTATAGTAATAATAAAGAGAAATAAATATTGGAGATGCTTTTGCGCTCGCAGAAACTGCGCGAGCTCCTCAGATGTATCGCAAGCTCTTTTTCTGAAACCATTGCAATTTTGGAAATCCTTCTGTGAGTGTAGCAGGAATCTGAGGGCCACATGCGTTCTGCTCCCTCCTAATCTGTATGTCACGCCTGAGTTGGGGCAGCGACGGTTGACTTAGTCTTCGTCTGCTGAAGGGTTTCCACTTGCGGTCTTTTATCAGCCATAGCTACCTTGAGCTGGTTTCACCTGTCATGAATATCTACTTGGTGGATTTCCTCAGTTGCCTGGGGTTCCAGACCAATATTCTGTGGGAGAGAGCGCACCGACCCAGCTGGAAAACCGTCGCCAACACGAGATCATCTCAAGAATGAACGACAAGTAAGGGAGACAACTCGATGTGCTTCTCTTTTAAGACGGAAAAATGGTCGGAATCATTGTCAGAGGATCTGATGAAATACCTTGTGGTATTTTTGTGTCCGCTCCCTTCGCATCGAGTTCAAAACTCGCCGAGATTAACTTTGCTTTTCATCCTTTCGGGATCGATGAAATAAGGTACCCGTCAAGTTCTAGCAGCGATATTTCTTTGAGATCTTAATGATCTGAGCTTAAATCCTGCTCAAGTGAACGTCACCTATCAACACTCCGGCTCCGATAAAATAGACAAAGAAGATATTGGGATCAACCGAATCAACAAACCTGCAGCGCCTGTAAATTGCTGGCTTTGTACCGAAGTAAGGAACCTGTTAAATAAACTATCTATTCAGTTACGGCTCTTTACGCTCAGAGTTCAAATCCTATCGATAAAATAAAGTTCCAATCAAATGCCGCGGGTTCGATGCTATCTATTGATACCTGAAATTTCTAGCTTTGTCTTTTATCGTTTGGATTGCGGTCATGTTGGGGCACTGTCTTGAAGAGTTTTAAAAAAAATCAGGTACTTATTCTATCGGTATCTCTTGGCGAACTGCTAAGTTACGGAGATATAAACAAACTAATACCGGTTGTCAAGCAGTAAAGGGACAAAACAGTCACAAACTGCATATCTATCTATCTATCTATCTATCTATCTATCTATCTATCTATCTATCTATCTATCTATCTATCTATCTATCTATCTATCTATGACGGGCTTCCATACAGTCTCTGTTTACTAAAGTCACTCATTAGGCATTGATCAGTCAAAGGCTATAGTAGAAGACACTTGCCCAATGTGCTGCGCAGTTGGATGGAACCTGGAACCACGCTGCTGCAACGCAAGCATCTTATCCACACAGCCACACCAGCGCCTATATTCTTGCATATAACCCTTTCTGCTCTAGGTACAAGGCCTGAAAATTTGGGAGACGGGGTTAAGTCTATCACATTGACCCCAGTGTTTCACTGGTACTTAATTTATCGACCCCGAAAGAATAAAAGGCAACGTCGACCTCGGTGGGATTTGAACTCAATGCTTGCATATAATAAAAATCAAATTGGGCAGAGCATTGGTAGAATGGTTGGAGCGTTGAGAAAAAATGCCTTGCGGTATTTATTCTGGTTCTTAACTTTCAAATCCCTCTGAGGTCCATTTTGCCTTTCGCCCTTTCGGAGTCGATAAAATAAAGTACGATTCAGCTCCGGCTCCATCCTTACTGCAACGGAGGCGAACCCGAGTACCGCCACCCCTAACGCAGACGATAGAAAAATCAATAACTGCAGAAGCCCGGCAGGCCGCGAAAAATTTTTTCCCTCGCGAGAGTTCCGGATCCCAGTTATGAACTCATTTGCATACAGCCAATCAGAGCACAACTTTCAAACTAATTTATGAGTGCATAAATTAGTGATGGGTAATAAGATAAGGTCACGTGGGTAAGGAATGACCATGCTTCTTTTCTCTTTTGATAATGCTTGTTGTTCTTGTTCTTGTTCCAACCATGGCTGCCTCTGCAGAGTTATTTGTGTTGTTGTTTACTTTGTAAAACAGTTAGGGGAGAGGGTTGTTAGCCCATCACCCTCTACCCACATTTTCCCCCATCCACATCTTTACCTTATGGGGACCTAACAAAATCCGATAATAGGTAATAGATGCAAATCTATCTAATTACTTGTCTCCTTCTAAAATCAGGCAAAACTTGGTGGTGATCGGTCGACTTACAACACCGTTCTTCGTCTTGAGTTTATTTGGTAGAATGGTTTGTTAACTTGACAAGATCAAGGTGAGCTCTGATTGGCTGTATGTAAATGAGTTCATTAATGGGGTCCGGAACTCCAGTGGGAAAAAAAAATTCGCCAGCTGACCACCATCAGTTTGTGCCGGTCGCCGTCGAGAAGTCAGGTGTTCTCGGACTCCGCTAAATCGGAATACTGGCGGCCCTTCTGATGAATGAGACTCACGGGGTGGAGTGGCTGTGGCAGCAAGGGTCGGAAACGACCACGGGATGCAGTCGGATATGTTATTTGTCCCGGAGTGCGCGGCCCATTGCTCCTTCCCCCTCCATCTTCGGCTGCTTAATTCCGCCCGCCGCTTTTTTTATTACTCTTTCTTTGTATTTAAATGTTATTAATAAAATATCTAATAAATGTCTACAGAGAGAGAGAGAGAGAGAGAAAAAAAAGCCCTCAAGTATTGGGGTTCGACGTAATCATCCACCCGCCACCCGTTCCTCAAGTATAGGTTTTGTACCTATACTTGAAACAGTTTAAAGAAGATGGGTTGACAGAATCGTTAGAGCGCCGGACAAGATGTCTTGCGGAATTTCTAGGGGATCTTTACGTTCTGAGTTCAAATTCGGCCGAGGTCAACTTTGCCTTTCATCCTTCTAGGGTCGATAAAATAAAGTACCAGTGAAACAGAAGAATTGATAGATATAACCCACTAGTTCCCCCCCCCACTCCCCAAATTGTGTCTGTAGTAGTAGTAGTAGTAGTAGTAGTAGTAATAGTAGTAGTAGTAAACGAAATAAATTACGTTGAAGGAAAATGACGCTCAAAGATTCAGGTTAGAGAGAGAGAGAGAGAGAAAGAGAGCTTGGCTGTCTTTTACATAAAACTAACAATGTTGAGCTACGAACAGGAATTCCTGGTGAAGTTAAGAGATAACAAAACCGTTCTCCGGACGCCTCTTGGCTTGCATTTAAATCTGGCGTACATGTTATAAAGGATTGAAGAATCGCGTTCCTGCGTGAGGCTGTTTGTTGAAGAAAAGCAAAACTGCTAAATTTGAATTCATTAACAGAAGAACAAGCAAGGAACAAACTATATATCGACCAAAAAACACAAAACGGTAGACAGAAAAATGCGAAAACAATCAAATGAAAAACAGTTACGGATTACCAAAACAACCATCTAGAAGTTGAATAATAAACAACCAAGCTTTCTCTTATCTATATATCTATATATATATACATATATATATTTGAGTGATAGAGAGAGGGGGGAATATATATATGTATATATATATAGACATATAAACACATTTAGTTTTTAAACTAAAAAAAATAATAAAATAAGAGAGACACTTATATAAAATAAAAGATAACAGTATGAATAACAGTGGTACAGCCCATGCTGGAACTGACTTCGAAAGTCACAAGAGAAATTCTAGAAATAAACGGTCGTCGAAACGAAACTCAAATCAGTATTTCTTTAAAGATTCGAAAAAAAACAACGAAGTCCCCCAAAATCTTTGCGGTACACACCAGAATGTCAACCAACAAAATCAAAAACGAAGAGACAATATGAAAATTCAAATGAACGAATATTTTCCAAATTCTGCGCATAATATTCAAACAATGCCAATATATTCTTCTCCTGCATCAAACGAGGGGATGCTTTCACCAGTCATGGAGTTTGCCAATTCCATGACCCCACCGACACACACAGCGCCTCCTGCCGGAGACCAAATGATGATGAACCCCAATCAAGTGATTACCTATTCAGCCCCTGGTCAGTGGATCCAGCAAACTACATTACTGCCAAACCAGTCGACCCTGCCCGTACAGCATTATCATATGGCCCCTGCGACTATCAACAGTCCACCGTTTTACCCGCATTCCATTTCTAACCCTAATGCTATGAGTTACATGCATTCATGTGGCGATTCTCTTCCACCCCAGAAATCAATGTCGGTGCCAGCCATGCAGAGTTATAAAATGGAACAAAGAAGACAACAGTCTCTCATCCAGATAGTCAACCCGAACACCGGTGAAGATATTTCAAAAGAGATTTTGACTAATCGAATGGATGAAGACTTACAGGAATTGGATTCGTTCAGAGACAATCAAATCAATTTACTGGCAAAAGTAACGGAAACAACAACCACACACGAATCTCAGAATCCCGTTCCAGGTGTAATGGTTCCATATCTAATCCATCCGATTCATTTGCAAGAGGTTAACCCAGTGCAACAGATAATGTTTGAATCTCATATACCGCTCTCACATACAAGCGAAAATATTCAGGAACAGTCTACGACCCAAACACAAATTGAAATGTTTGACGAAGAACAGGAGAAACCCATCAATTGCAATAACGGAAATATTTCGGTTCAAACAGTTATTGGCACTGTAAAAGAAGATCCGGTCCATCGACCAGCCTTGCCGCAGTCCGAAAACATGATGAAAACCGTGTCAACGGAAAACCAGTCGACGCAAGAAAGTAGCGAAATGCTACCGAATAAAATTGTGGATTCTGTCGAAGAATTTGTCCCCCAAAATACAGTTGAGAATGAAACGCTGGCACCAGAAGAAGTCAATTCGGTGCAGCGGCATAATCAGGTTTCTATAGTGTATCCGGTTCTAAATAAGTGTCATAGTAAAATGTCGCAGACAAATGCTATGGATACAAGCACTGCGGCCCAGGCTCGTACCGAAAACCACCCCATTGAATCTAATTCAGTTGAACAACCGTTTCAGGTGGGCCTGCCATCATACGCTGAGATGACCCAACATCAAATTCCTTCTATGACCCCTTTGCAAGTGACTCAAGTTCAAACTCCGCTTCTACCAGCCGTTTCGGACCCTAACCAATTACAAACACGCCAGCCAGTTGTTGCATACCTACCTGTTGTATTTTATTTAGAGGGAACAATTCCAAATGGAGATCCCATCGCAGGACCCCGTTCGTTCCAAGGGTCTGCCCACCCCCAGCCTCTATCTGCACACGGCGCAAAACCAACACAAGGCATTCAAGTGGATATCTAAAAAAAAAAACAGAAAGAAAGAAAAGAAACAAAAACGGATGTAATATTTCGCAAATTGCTTATTTTCAGTTTATAATGAACTAATCTAGATTTAAGAAAGAAAGAGAGAACGAAAGAAAGAATGAATGGAAAGGAGGAAAGACTAAAAGCTTTTTCACGGCAACGGAGCAGAATTTCGAATCCTGGGGATAAAACGTTTGAAAGAAAAAAAATTCAGTTTATAACAAAGGATTACAACCGTAAAAAGATATCGGAGCAGGGAAGACGGAATTTTCAATTGAAATTTTTTTTCCTTGTTGACTCGTTCGAGATGTTTCTTTATGAAACACATTTTTTAAAGATTATTTTGAAAATTATTTTAAAACAAGGAACATAGCTTTAAAGTACATAACTTTAAATGAAAAATGACAAATCTTATAAACTCTATAAGAGATGCTTGTCTGTAAGAGAAAAGGAAAAATCAGGAAAAACTTATATCGACAGAAGAAAAAAAAAATTGTGTAAAATTGGAACATATTTATTGTTGGGATGTTTTTGTGCATTTTTTTATTCTTAATTTTTGTTTCTTTTATTTTTCTATTTTTTTTGCAATAAGCCTGAATATTTTAGTGACATTTTTTTCTCAAAGAAATTCTCAAGATTATTATTATTATTGTTGTTGTTGTTGTTATACTGCGGTATAAAATTGCAATGGAAAATAAAGTTAATTCGATATTATATATTTATAAATTTTGAAAGGCTTCTAAAAAATCTAAATTGTCAAAAGAGAAAGAGAAAAAAAATTTAACGGCTGTTAAATAATTTCCTAGTTTACCGTTTCTTTAAAATTATTTACTTATATTAAGGTCTAGAGTTCAAATTAAACTCAGTATTCCGTTTTTATTGTTGCTTAAGCTTCCAGGTCAGCCCCGTCTGAGCAGAAACATTTATGGTCAAAGTCGTTCCACATGTGACCATCTTTGATTCAGACAGCAAATCAAAGAACACATTCGTTAGAATTTGTCTCAAATTTTGGCACAAGTTCAGCAATTTTTTTTGTGTGTGTGAGTTAAAATTTCGCAGAGGTCGGTTTTGCCTTTCATGCTTTTGGGGTCGATAAATTAAGTACCAGTTGAACACTGGGGTTGATGTAATTGACTCATCTCCACTCCCAAATTGCTACCCTTGTGAAGCTGGACGAAATGCTTGGCGGCATTTCGTCCGTCTTTACGTTCTGAGTTCAAATGCCGTCGAGGTCGACTTTGCCTTTTATCCTTTCAGGGTCGATAGATTAAGTACCAGTGATTCATTGGGGTCGATCTAATCGACTTGTCTCCTCCCCCAAAATTTCAGGCCTTCTGCCTATAGCAGAAAGGATTATATTATTTTCATACTTATTTATGCCTTTCTTCTCCTTAAAGTAAGGCTAAGGTTTTGGAGCGGAAAAGGGCACAAATTTGGAGGGGGGTGGGAGCTAAATATGGAACTTTTTCAAAAGTCGTAATTCCCATTGTATGAAAGACAAGAATACAATATACATGGCGAGTATCACTCAGTCTCCATTTTCTTTTCCTTCTCCATGAACTAATGGTTATTCCTAAATTCCACCAAAATAAGTTTAATCTCCCTCTAGTCTACATTATTTAACATTTCCTTTCCTTTTTGAAGAAGGAAGAGTGAAGTTGGGAGGATAATTGGTTGCTGTGTCTAGAAGCGTTACTTCATAGAGGTTCCTTGGTTGGCTTGCACTGTCGACAACATAACGCCTTCCCATTCGATGTAAAGGTGACCATCTCCACTTGAGGAGCTAAATTTAGAGCTGCAAATTAATCAAAATCTTCGCCATTATATAGTTGACAGGTGAAGGCGGCGAGCTGGCAGAATCGTTAGCACGCCGGGAGAAATGCTTAGCGGCGTTTTTTTCCAGCTTCACGTTCTGAGTTCAAATTCCGCCAAGGTCGACTTTGCCTTTCATCTTTTTGGGGTTTGATAAAATAAGTACCAGTTGTAATCGACTCCTTTACAATTAATGGCCTTGTGCTAAAATTTGAAAGCATTATGTAATACTGGTCGTGTCTGTAGAGGAGTAGGAATTATGCCTTTCGGTATTTGTTTCGGTTCGCTGCATTCTGAGTTCAAATCCCACCAAGGTCAACTTTATCTTTCGTCCTTGGTCGATAAATAAAGTACCAGTTCAAAGAAGTGGGTTCGCTTGATACCTCATGGTATTTGCTCTAGTTCTTGGGGATTAGACTTAATCTGTTGCCCGGTTTAACTCTATCCTCTGGTCCTTGGGGTCGTTTTGGGCAATCCTAGCGTTTGGTGTCTCCCTTATCCGAGTTTTTACAGGCTTATATAGCAGATATAAAAGTGTTGTTCCCGTAAAAGCGTCACCCACGACGGATGGCCTCCTCGCCCTAGCTACACTACCGCTTTAGGGTCCGAATTGACTGTTTAGAGGATTCAGAGCAAGACTCCGGTTTAAAGATAACTTCCTTCTTGCCGTCTCGGAGGCCCTCAAAAAGTTCCGAGTAACGCTTTTAGGGGTGGAGCGGCATTTTTGGGTCCTCTGTGTGGGTCTGTACAAGCACGAGGGTGGCCGTCAGGATGGGGAACTCGAAGGTTGCCTTCCCTCCACCCGGTGCCATAAACTTTAGCTCCAGCCCTGAGGTGCTGCCCTTACAGTCCTCATTAAACGGTAGAAATAGGGGCACTGCGAGGGAAAGTATATCAGAGAAGAGTAAGGTTGGGAAATGCAGCTAATTTTTTTTTAAATCGTTGAAACTTGTGATGCTGCAATAAATATTTCTGAGTTCAATCCTAAATCAACGATCAGGCAGCTTCATGTTCCTTGACTAAGCTGTATAAAAGTAGAGCTAACACACTTGTAGTGGTTTATTTTAATATCTTTACTTAATTGAGACTAAACCCGGAATAAAGAAAATTGTTGAATAATTTTTAACTGAAGCAAACAAAGACAACGGTATTTTTATATTAGGTTGTCGCTCTAGAATCCCAAATATTTACCGTATTTGATAGCATACAAGAATCACCTCAGGTCCTAACTGCGAAACTGAGCCTCCCATACGCTAATATCCATCCATCTATCTTTTCCACTGTGCGGCATTGTGCGCACTGTAGCCCTCAGTCGACCGAAGCTTTGCTTGGCAATTTGATGGACAGGAATTGTGTGTGTGTGTTTGCTCCTCCGCCATCGCAACCGGAATTGGTTTGTTTACGTACCCGTAAATGAACGGTTCAACAAAAGAAACCGATGGAATTAAGTACCAAACTTAAAAATCAATACTGCGGTCGATTTGTTCAACTAAACCTTCCAAGGTGATGCCCGAGCATGGCCGCAGTCCAATGACTGAAACCACTCAAGGTTAGTAAAGTCTCATATTTCAAAGGAGGGAATTAGTCGATTAAAGTGACTCTGGTATTTGACTAGGTACTTTATTTTATCGACCTCAAATGGACAAAAGGCAAAACTTAATTTCGGCTGGATTTGAACCCAAACCGTAAAGAGCGGAAGAAATACCGCTTTGTATTTTGTCCCACTCACGAACAATTCTGCCTCTCCATTTTCTTATTGCTCTCTCTCTCTCCCTCTCTTTATTGAACTGCTGAGAAAGGACCAAACCCCACTGCCTTTTAGCTTCATCATTCATAAATGTGCCGACAGAATTTCATGTACATCAGATATCCTTTATTCTTCTCTTCGCGCGGTTCTCACGTGGATGACAATATACTTGAAATGTAAATAAAAGCCATCATTTCACTTAGGAGCGTCCGTCCAGGATAAGACGTTGGACCAAGATGTCGGCAAACGGAATTAAGACCGAATCAGCGATCTGACCAGAGACTATTTTGACACAGTCAGCTCATATTATTTCTAGAATTTGATTGATTTTGTCTTACTGTGTTCTTCCAATGAACTTTCAATGAAATATTCTCTGTATTTAGGCCGCTTCAAACTATATTTTTAATATTTCTACATTTGACTGGGATGACACAAAATAAATAAATAAATAAATGGCGTTTCGATTTATTTTTAAAATCTCGAACATTTCTGTTCTTTATTTACCAAACTTTGACATAAAACCATCGCAATAAAATAAATATTCTATGCTGCTATTTCAAAAATTAGTATTTTTCTCACCAGAGTCATCGTTATATACAAGTATTCATCACTCTAATAATCCTTCGATCTGCTAGAAGGAGCAGTCATATCTCCGTAAAAATCAAACCCGCCAATGTCTTTAAGAAGGAAAGACACAATATAGTTTTCTAGATGTACTATGCCTGAAATAAAAGACGATGTGATGGTCATAGCTGGAATTTTTTAATCATAGATATATTCAGAAAACTGCCTCCACCGCAATTAAGTGTAAAATTGAATCAAAATCCCTGGATTAAGTTTTTTCTGTTTTGAAAAAAATATTTACAGATTATTGCTTTTTTCTACCCTATTTCTTCCAAAAAAAAAAAAAAAAAAAAAAAAGAAACAAACTCTTATGGAACAATAGAAGTAATCTGTATTTAATAACGGTTTCAAATTTTGGCACAAGGTCAACAATTCGGGGTGGATGAGGGTCAGTATATTATTGACATTTGACGGATAGAATCTTGTTTGTTGTTAACACAACGTTTCGGCTGATATACCCTCCATCCTTCATCAGGTGTCTTGGGGAAATTTCGAACCTGGGTTCTCATTCCTAAGATATTTTTCGATATTAAATCATTATTATTAATACCAGTATTAAAGAAGAATAGGAAAATATTAGATTTATAAGCCCTAAAATTCACTCCATAATTGCTCACGGTCATATGGCATAGTGGTTAAGAGCGTGGGTTACTAACCCCAAGATTTCGAGTTCGATTCAAGGCAATGACCTGAATAATAATAACCTGATGAAGGCTGAAAGTATATTGATTTGCTCGAAAGAAGTAAAAGAAGTTATGATATTAACGATCAGTGATAGTTTAAGATGGAAAGACAGGAGCAAAAATGATGTTTTTTGTCGGAAAGGGGAAAAGAATGAGTGAAGAAGAAAATGAGGAAGGAGCAGAAAGTCTGAAGAAAGACACGTGTGTCGTTATATGGCCAATTTGGAAAGAAATAGAAATTGGGATTTTTGAAGGCAGGAGGGAGAGAGAGCACAATTGGCCATTGTATGTAGAGTGTATATATGTTGCTTTTGTGAGTAGTGTGTTTGTATATTAGGGAGTATACATATATATGGTATACGTATAGCCCAGGTTTCTACCACTTTTGCTGATATATTAGAAAAACCCCTACATTTTATCTTTCCTTCTTAATCTGTTATTTATGGAGCTTTCATGAAGTGGCTGGAGTGTCACAATAAATGCATTGAAGTCAAAGGATCCTATTTCGAAGGAGATTAGAATTTTATACTTTGAAATTACTAAGTGTCTCTCTTGAAAAAGTCTGAAAACTTCTGGAATGCACCTTGTAGCTATTTTTTTTTTTTTTAACTATATCTTTACAAAGAATTATTGACAAAAATAAAAATTCACTGATTAATTAATTTCAAATATTTATTGGTTTTATATTCTCACATTCTGTAACAAAATAAGCAACAAAACACAAGTTTATCTCCATCTAAACTTGCAATGATCACAGCATCTGGTTTTTCCACACAGTTTTACATATGCTGTGTCTATTATATCATCTGTTCCTATACACAACTTCTTGCAAACATTTAGTGTTTGTTTCTCATCTCCTTTTGCTTGTTATGTCTGGCATCTATTATTAAGTAAAGCCTTGGATCTGCTCTTGCACCAGTTATCACAGGCAGCAATGAAATTGTTGCATCTGTCGTTATGTCAGTTGTTTTAACCTTTTAACCTTCACATCTACAATGACATTGCTATTGCATCTTTTGTTGTATATGCTACATCTGTTGTTATATCTGTTACTACATTTGTTGTGGTAGCTATCATTAAATCTTTTGATACATCTGCTGTTCTGTTGTTGCTATACATGTTATTACGTGGAGCACGTAATAAATCTTTTGATACATCTGCTGTTCTGTTGTTGCTATACATGTTATTACGTGGAGCACGTAATAAATCTTTTGATACATCTGCTGTTCTGTTGTTGCTATACATGTTATTACGTGGAGCACGTAATAAATCTTTTGATACATCTGCTGTTCTGTTGTTGCTATACATGTTATTACGTGGAGCACGTAAGATTGTGGTTTCAATTCCTGGACCAGGCGACGCGTTGTGTTCTGGAGCAAAACACTTCATTTCACGTTGCTGCAGTCCACTCAGCTGGCAAAAATGAGTAACGCTGCGATGGACTGGCGTCCCGTCCAGCTGGGGAACACATATGCCATAGAAACTGGGAAACTGGGCCCATGAGCCTGGCTAGGCTTTAAAAGGGCACATTTATTTATTATTATATTACATGTTATTACATCTGTTGTTTAACCTTTAGTTACATTTGCCATTACCTTATTGTTACTTCTGTTGCCGTATATCTTACATCTGTTATTAAATCTGTAGTTACATTTGCTGTTAAACTTATTGTTGTATCTGTTGTTAATCTTTAGTTCCATCTTCTATTATATTACTGTTACATCCATCTGTTAGTAAATCTGTTGACACATCTGTTCTTGTACCTGTTATAACATCTGTTGTTATATCTTTTGTTACATCTGTTAGACCTGTTGTTGTAATTGTTGCTAGAGCTGTTGCTGCATCTGTTATTATAGTTGTTGTGACATCCATTGTTAATTTTGTTGTCACATTTATTCTTGCATCTGTTATCACATTTATTGTGATATCTGTTGTCAAACCTGTTACATCTGTGTGACATTTGTTGTTATATCTTAGTTAAATCTGTTGTTGTATCTGTTGCTAAACCTGTTGTGACATCTGTTGTTGTATCTGTTGTGACATCTGTTTCTTTGGCAACAGCTGAGCAAGTATCTTCAACTGCAATCTGTAAAAGATAATTGATACTGCAATAAATTATACATTATTAGGAAATGTATGAACATCACACAATCTCATTTCCTTAGTCTTAAATATTCAACCTTTCCAGGAATAATTGTTTGTTATTAATAGTTAAATCACACAGTTTGCAGTAGAAATTTATAGTGGTTCATACGGACTGGTGAAAGGCAAAAGGGAAGCGAGAGGGAACCCTAGGACAGGAGGATTAGGTGGATAAAGGATAGAATACAACAGCAATCATACCTTTTTCACAGCAACAATTCCATAACAGCGAGGAGATGTGACAGGGTCAAACAATTGTAAGAGAGAGACATCTTTGATGGATTCCTAATGAGAGAAAATGAAGGAAGACTTGGGTTTAAACAATAATAAAACCACATACTACAATACAGCATCATCATCAACATCATTAATGTCATCATCAACATCATTAATGTCATTATCAACATCATTTTATTGTCCACTTTCCCATCTTTTTGCTTGGGTCAAATAGAATTTGCCAAAACAGATTTTCTACGGCTGGGTGCTCTTCCTGTCACCAATCCTCACCTGTTTCTAAGTAAGCTAACATTTTCCCCATGACTAGACATGTTTTCATGGGAAACAAGAAACGAAGGATACCACTTGCTGGATAGTGACATTTATTTACAACCATCACACAACACAACACACATTATATATATTCCCTCTCTGTTTGGAGGCACAAGCACTTACACACACGGCAGTAACCTCCACCTACTAAACTCAATTGCAAAGCTTCAGTTGGCCAGAGACTATAGCGGAAGACACTTGCCCAAGGTGCCATGCAGTGACACTGGCACTTTGGGCAAGTGTCTTCTGCTATAGCTTTGGGCTGACCAAAGCTGTGTAATTGAATTTAGTAGGTGGAACTTACTGCCATGTGTGTACATATGTGTGTAAGTGCTTGTGTTTCCTAACAGAGAGGGAATGTATATAATATATATATATAAAAGTTCTAGCAACACTACTCCTCAACAGACTTGTTCTGTTCCTTACCGAAAATCATCTTCCAGAAAGCTAATGTGGTTTCAGAGCCAACAGGAGCACAACAGATAGGGTTTACGTTCTCAGGTAGCCCCAGGAAAAGTGCCAGGAGCAAAACAAACCACTTTATGTAACATTTGTCGATCTGACGAAAGCGTTCGACACTGAGCAGATCAGAGCCATTCCCCATCAACAACAGTGTGAAGCAGGGCTGTGCCCTAGCACCAACTCTCTTCAGCACGATGCTCAAGCAGACCACTGTAGACCTCGATGCTGAAGACGGCGTCTACATCAGGTACGGTCTGGACGGCAGTCTTTTCAACCTCCAGCACCTACAGGTCCACACCAAGATACAAGAGCAAGTGATCTAGAACCACCTCTTTGCAGATGCTGCTGCTGCACTTGTTGCACACACAGAAAGAGTCCTGCAGCACATCACATCCTGCTTTGCAGAGGCCACCCCAGCTCTTTGGGCTGGAAGTAAGCTTGTAAAAGACTGAATTCCTACACCAACCAGCTCCTCAGGAAGAGTACAAGATGCCCCACATCACCATTGCTGAAACAGAACAGAAATTGGTACAGCAGGTCATTTGTCTTGGATATATCAGTTCATCAGATGAAAGTATCAACAAAGAAATTGACAAGACTTGCAAAGGCAAACAAAACATTTGGCAAACTGCACAAACGTGTGTGGAATAATAAACATCTTAAGATCAGCAGAAAAGTCAGAGTCTACAGGGCCATCATCCTCACGACGCTCCTATATGGCTCTGAGTCCAGGGTCCCCTACCACTGTCATCTCAGGCTCCTTGAACGTTTTCACCAACACTGCCTTTGTACCATCCTCAACATCTACTGGAGTGACTACATCACCAACACTGAAGCCCTCAAGTGAGCAAAGGTCACCAGTTTGGAAGCCATTTTATTTGCGACATGATTACGTTGGGCAGGACACCTGTTCTAGGCACACTCACCTGTTCCAGTAGGTAATAAATCCGGTCCAATGCAATGAGTGCTTCGATACATGGGGCCAACGCAGACTTTACTTGGAAAAAAGCAGCAAGTTTCTTTTTGTCCTCTTCATATTTTACCAAATAATCCTGAACCATTTCTTCAGAGATCTGAAAATTAAGAAATAAGGGAAGACATAAGCATACTCACAAAGACAGACAGACAGACAGACAAAAACACACAAACATGCACACTACAGCTAACCATACCACTGCAGTCTTCTCTCTTACACAAAACAGCTGATTTCTCTAATCAAATAATTCTATGAAGAAATTAATGAAGTATACTCAAAAAGTAGAAATAACCTTTTCAGAAGAACGGTCCAACTTCTGGAAAGCCATTTCCACATAATCATAAAACGAAGAACATTTGCTGGCTAATTTTCTTAATTTGATGGAATTCTTCAAAGAATTTTGTTCCTGCTTGGATAAAGTATCAATGAAGATCTTCTGAAGGAGTGCTCGTTGGAATAGAGATTCTCCTGTTAACTGGATAAGAAAAAAAACAAAAATCGAGGAAAAATAATTGAAGAATATGACAAACTTAGGGTAATCATGAATTATTAACAAACATGTTATTGCATTGATTGGGCAAAAACTCTCCGTAGACATCCTGATGGAGTCATCTGTTGGAAAAGCAAACTACTTTTACTATTTTTAGATATGCTATCTTAACATTTGTTGGCCATTTCTAGCACCGGCAACAAGTTGGTAACCTCAACTAACTTAACAATCAAGTAATAACCACAGAATCATAGAATCACAATAAAGCTCTTTAATACCAATATATATTATGTATATATATGTACATCCTGTGTGTGTATGTGTGCAGATATATATATATATATATATATACATACACACAGTTATTGTTAACACTAATCTGGTAAAATTAAGAGAGTTACACATCTTTCAAAATTTGACAATAAAATTTAATTAAGTAACTTACATTATATAACTAATAATCAATAATTGTGTTAATTAAAAGCACATTAATGTAAGAAAATATTATATAAACAATGTGTCCTATTTTGCTATATATATATATATGTATGTATATGTATATATACATATATGATGATGATATATATATGTATATATATATATATATATATTATATATATATATATATATATATATATATATATATATATATATATATAGAGAGAGAGAGAGAGAGAGAGAGAGAGAGAGGGAGTGAGAGGAAAAGTATGTCTATGAGTGTGTGCATGCACACACACACATGTACCTTGCTAGAAGATATGATCCTGTTCACAGACTGGCAGGCCAGATTTTTTGTATTTTGACCCAAATGAAACTTCATCTTCCTCAGAATGGAACTGACAGGGAAACCATATTCACTTTGAGCAGCACCTTAGAAATATATGATAAAAATGGTTTAGGGATTTTTGTTTTGAAAGATTCTGATGTGAAATCCTGTGTTGAAACAGATTTTGTTATGTGTCAGGATGGTCGTTCTTTGTTTGTATTTGTTTTTGCCAAACACATGCATTTGTATGTATTTGTTCTCCTCTTTAGAAGGAACTAAACTGAATAGGAGGAGACACACGGGATGGAGAACCACTGAAGAGGTCACTTCCAGATAATGGACATCAAATAAGAACAATAATAAGTCCGAAGTGAAAAGCGAATATATACAGTGTGTGTGTTTATTTGGCAAGAATATAAAATGTGACCATCTCGAGGACAATAATGAAAATAGTCCTAAATGAATAATATCAAACAAATACACACACACATAATATATATATATACATATATCCACCGCATACAGCAGTATTAAGTTATCGGATGTGCCAATTTCCATATCAAATGCATTCCAGGAATGTATTTAATATGGAAAAATGGCATATCCAATAACTTAATACTGCTGTATGTGGTGGCTATATAAACAATGTGTATGTCTCAATATGAAATTTTGCAGCAAAAATCAGTTACATGTTTTTTAATAATCCATGATTACCCTAAGTTTGTCATATTCTAGAATTTCTGTAGAAAATAATGTAAAATTGCACTGCTAACACTGGAGGACATGGTTTTGACTTATAAAACAATTTACTATATTTTATAGCATAATATGGTTGCATAACGAAATACCACGTGCCTACAAGTCATTAACATCAAGATCAGCTTTGCCTTTCGTCCTTTTGGGGGTGGGGGTCAATAAAATAGGTACCAGTTGAACACTGGGGTTGATGTAATTCACTTAACCCCTTCCCCAATATTTTGGGCCTTGTGTCAATAGTAGAAAGGATTATTATTATTATAATTAGGGCGGCTACCGGGCAGAATCATTAGCACACCAGACAAAATGCTTAGCGACATTTTGTCCATCTTTACGCTCTGCCAAGATTCTGCCAAGGTCAACTTAGCCTTTCATCCTTGTTGTTGTTGTTACCATTATCATTGAACTTGAGTAAGTAATCGAGTAGCATCCTGCCCACTTGTGCTTCTTGTAGAAAGAATTATTATTGTTATTATTATCATTATTATTATTAAAGTAAAAACAAACATAATAAATAAAATCGCAGGACTGACCGTTGGGATCGAATTCCTCTGTTAAAAGATGATAACAGCATGAGACATTACAGAGGAGATGAGCCGCAGGATTCTGAGAGAAAAACCGAAGCGCCGTTGGGCAGAGATTGCCACAAGTATGAAGGCCTGCGACAAGCAGGTTGCTGCTGTCGCCCTGGGAACCGGCGTCAGCTTCACATTTATCATGTTCTGCAATCAGCTGTAAGATATTGGTGTCAGAGTTTACATACGTGGTAAATGGACAGTAAAACCCCCTTGGTTCCTTCTCAGTGGTCGTTGCAACATATTTCTGAAGATTACCACCACAGTCACCATTATTCTGATTCTGATTCTGTATTTTCAGAGATTCTTCTTCGTTTGGAACTGGTTGATTCTGATAAGAATTTTGGCTAAGGGTAAATTTTTTAATAAGTCCTGACCACTGTTTTTTCAAAATCTTTGCTCTCTTATTCGCTCCTGATGTATTCTGGTCAGCAGAATCAATACCAAAGACTTTTAAATCGTAACTGAAAGCAAGTTGGGTTCCAAGATAGCCTTTGCCACTGCCCAAGTCAACAATCTGTGGTACGAGTAAAAGAAAAAAATTACATTATCAAGAGGGGAGAAAATTCTAAAAAAAATATGATAAACTTAATTTTTGTATTTGTTTTAGTTCAACTTACTTTACATATTCCAAAGCGCTGGCACAGTGAGTGGCACAACTGTGCCATAACAGCCACTTCATGGGACTTCTGTTTCGACATGAAATCCTTAACAAATGGTGTTTTGTCTTCAGTCAGTCGATATTTCATCTTGAGATCTTCAATGGCAGTTAATACAGCGAGCTGAGGAAGAGTATTTTCATGGGCAGATTTGATAAATTCTTCAAGATTATTGTGGCTCCATTTCAAAGTTTTGCATTCCAGGTCGGCAAGTCTTGAATTTTTTCCTTTGATGCCTGAAGAAATAAACAGAACAAAGGAAAGCATTTACGTAACAAGTGAATGGAATTAGTGAAAAATAATGGGAGGGGACTCATAAGACTCAAGGCAGACTCATAAAACTCTGAGTTGGTAGAGTCATCAGATTGAGTCATCTTTGTGAGGAGAGGAGTCTAGTCAATGTTATTGATCGCAGTACTTTATTTTATAGACCCTGAAGGGAAATAAGACAAAGTTGACCGTGACAGGATCTGAGCTCAGAAAGGATAGAGATGGAAGAGATGCCATTAAGCATTCTGTCCAATATGCTAATGATTCTGCTAAATAATAATTCTTTCTACTCGAAGCGCAAGGCCTGAAATATTTTGGGGGAGGGGAGCTAGTTGATTACATCAACCCCTGTACTCAAATGGTACTTCTTTCATCAGTGCCAAAAAGATAAAAGGCAAAGTTGACCTTGGCGGAATTTGAACCCAGAACATAGCGATGGGAAAAATACTGCTAAGCATTTCGTCTTGCATGCTAATGATTCTGCCAGTTCAAAACCAAGATCATAGATATTGCCATACCTGGGGATGAATGTGTAGATGACAAAGTGCTGGAAAAGATGGAGAAATACAGACTGCTAAAAGATGAAATTGCAAGAATGTGGGTAATGAGGAGAGTAACTGTTATTCTGGTAGTTGTAGGAGAGCACTAAGAATAACAGGGTTGAGAAAGATGTCAGAGAAATTGGGAATTGACATGGGAGCAGAGCAGGCCCCTAAAAACTGCTCTCGTGGGTACAGCTAGGATTTTGAGATTGGTGCTTAGGTTCTCTGTGTCTTCCATGACAGGTTAACATTCAGGTACCAAAGCTTATAATTTGCAGAAAGAGAACCTGTGAGACCTCTGACAATAGGTTGGAATCTGCTCTCACAGAATCAACCAGAGCAAGTAAGACCGAGAGGTCCGAGGAGTAAAATAACAACAACAACAACAATGGCAACAAGAAAAGGAAGAGATGGTGGGTGGGAGGAGGAAGTGGAATAGAAAGCAGATGATGATGATAATGATGATGACGATGAAGCCAATGACCACCATAATTCAGAAAGAGGAAGAGGATGAGTACAAGGAAGAGGAGGAAGGAGATCAAAGTAGACAAAATTTGAGAGTACAAACCATGTGGTATGTGATCCTCAAGCGTTGTACTCCAAGTGGACTGTGGTGGCCAGTGCACAGCACCTGAAGGCAACAGTAGAAGCTGGTCATCAGAGAGATGCAACAGTTGCCCCTGTATGGCAGCTGGTATGTATGTGTTCCACTGGTCTTTGGTAATGAAATCTGAGGTGTGGCTGTCAACCAAGGGCAGATATGGAGTCAAGAAATCAACAAGTCGTAGCAGACATTTCTCGATATGAAATTTGTATTCACATCTTGTTGAATGCTTCTTCAATTTACACGTCGTCTGTGTGTTTGGTTCATTTCCTTCTGTTTCTGTGTTACACAACTCTGTGAGTTTATTGGTTTTGGAATTTGGAACATCCTTTCTCGTTTCAGCCATATTTCTTTCAAGAGAAAGATAAAAGAAAAAGAAAAAAGAAGAATGAATTAAAATTATGTTAATTGCTAATTTCTAATATAAATGCAAGAACAAAATCTATTGTGTGAGTGGGCATAGATGTGGCTGTGTGGTAAAATGCTTGCTTCCCAGCCACAAGGTTTCAGGTTCAGTCCCAGTGTAGGGCACTTTGGGTAAGTGTCTTCCACTACAGTGGAACAAACACATACATTTTTTTTTTTTTTTCAGAGGATGGAAGTAGGGAAAAGTCAGATATACTGACCCTAACTCCACCTGTATTTGACCAGTGGGGATTTTATCTATATCTCATAAGGATGTCATGTAGAGTTGACTCTGGAGGGATTTGTTGCATAGAACATAACCAGCACAGTAATATGTAATATTTTGACATTTTTTTCTCAGCTTAAAGGCCACAGATTTGGCTAATCCGCTGGCCCGGCACATGTCTGTTCCCAAGCCCGCCAGATTTATGAGGTACAACCTGTTTTTGGAGGAAAAATAATAATAATAAAAAGCCCCTGGTAATTCAGACAGTCGTTACAAATGATTGTTCAGGCGAGAAATTAGCAACGAAGGGAATCATCGGATTTTCCCAAATATTATTCTTTCTCTCGAGTGTAACATTAATCGTAATGCCATACACAAACGTCGTTGTTGAGGGAAGAAGACTTGAAAGTCCCTTTACATTCTTTCCTGCCAACCGGAATTGTGGTTCTGAGAGCAGTCAGCTGAGAAACTTCGGTATTTGTAGTAGGATTTCCCAATAATATCAGGTTTTTTTTTTTAACCGGGTCTCCGGTGACAGGGGACGGGATCTGAATTCACACGGCACAGAGTCGAAACAGTTACGGGACATTGGACTCTAACACTACCCTGGATCGGAACTTTATTTATCGATCGCTAAATCTGACAATCAAAATCGATCTGAGTGGGCTTTGAACACACATACTTCAAAGATGTACATGTTCAGCAAGTTACTTTACCTAAGATCGCACCTAGCAATTAAAACCATTCAGAAATCGAGGCCGTCTTTTGGGGGAAAAAAAAACACGCATTTAATGTTGCATTTACTTTCGTTTTATTTTTGTAAAAGTAGTTTTACAAATATATCAAGACTTACATAAATATTTATACCACCATAATCTTCTCTAAACATCTTTTAGTGGAACTGTTTGCTTCGATCGGAATTTCTAGAAATAAAAACACGTGAAAACCTGTAAACAAACTTGGAACCGGAAACTCGACGAACTCTAATCCGCAGTAAATGTTTAACTTGTCAATATCGTCTTACATTCACTGCAGCTTACAAATTCTTGATCGGAATTATGGCTTGGTTTTATTTAAAAATCTATTTAATGTAATTTTTTTTTTAAATTTAAGATTTAATATAGAAATGATATTTTATTATCATTTTTTTTCACCCTAAAACGCGAGATATTTATTTGCTGTAGCAGTTCTAGCCTTGTGCTAAACATCTCTTCTACATAGCGTGAAGTTCCGAGATCGATCCTTACCATCTTCGACAAACATCTTCTTGCACAGTTTTTTAGCAGGTCAAGTGACCATGTTAAGGTTCTCTTGTTGGCTGCATGTCTGTCGCCAAAGTGGTGGTGAGTAAGTTGGACTTGAAACCCTGGGACTATTACAATTCAACCCCTTTGCAGTCTCACTTCACCCTCGGACAAGGAAGACAGAATAAAAAAATACTTAAGGCCAAACGGAGTTATCTCCCCCTGAATATTTGGCGCACTCTTTTGATGATTCCTCATAATTAACCGACGTCGCTCACAGAACTGTCCACAATTTAAGGCTATATTTATTAATCCATTCCTTGAATATTTTATTATCTTGATGGAAAGTCTTCTCAAGTCGTAGAAATTACGAAAGGAAACAAATACCAGCCATGAACAACCCCAGCAAACACTAATTGGAATCCACTTGGAACTTCCCTTCGTCTCCCCTTTAATTGTTATGTATTTATTTCCCCGAAGAAGTCGGAATTGCGGAGAGAATTTGGTCTGTGATATATTTTTTTAAAAAAGACTCCCCCTTTTTAAAGGATATCTTTATGTTGTATATTTGTCACCGGTGATCCGTCTCTGTCAGAACAAATGGATTTTTGGCTATAAACATTGAAAACGAACCAAAAGTTGAGCTGAATGTAAGTATTTATCGATGCTTTTTATGCTTAATAATTTATTTTTCTTTTCTTTTAATTCTATTCCCATCTTGGATGCCTTATAAGACAAACGTCAGCATTTATCTTTGTAAAAGTCATGTATATAAAACAAGAAAAAACATCTTATTCCAATCGAGCGAAGTTCTAGGCCAGTGGTTCCCTACCCTTTCAGTACCAAGGACCCTTTTTAATTTAGATGAGTTTTCCCACGGACCCCTTTTAATATGCTTATCCTTGTGTGTAATATATATATATATATATATACCTATATATAAAATTTCGAATTTAGTACCCAGACCCCCACCACTACTACTGTTCTTGGCCAGAGCTGGTTATTATCTCTCATAACAACGAATTATTGTTATTCAGTCGCAGACATTCCGTCTGTGGTCGTCCTGTCTTTGCTTTTTTAAAGATAGCTCGGACTAAACTCTCCAATAATATCCTTTTCTATTTAAGACAGGAAATGGTGTAATTTGAAAGAGATTCAGCTATTTCTAGCAATCCGGGCGATTGCATGGAGCAGCGATATTTACCTTTTCCATTCCCATAATATATCGGGAATAAGGTTCTGTAAATTATTGTACTACATGCTGAGAGCTTAAAAAGTTTTGGCACACACACACACGTCTAATTATATATATATATATAATATATATATATATATATATATATATATATATATATATATATATCACGTTGAAAGCACCGGTTCTCGTCCGGTCACCGAAGTTAAACAACATCGAACCTAGTGAGCAACAGGACCTCCGTAATGCCATGATGGACCGTGAAGTCTGGCGTAGCATTGTAAATTCCATTGTCTCGACCACGGTCGAACAATGATGAACGAATGAGTACTTAGATGGGTGACCGCTTGGGAAACCTCGGTGCTGTAAGCATTCCATTTCTTTTCAAGGTGGTGCCCCAGCATGACCACAGTTTAATGACTGAAACAAGTAAAAGAATATATGTATGGGGTAGGGGGAAAATAGTAACCGGGACAAAGTGACTTCTCGTTTCTTGTTATTTCCATCCCACCCTACCTGTTTGAAACCATTACGTTGCAAGTATTGCTTCATCATTTTGTCCGGTTGCATCATCTTTAGGAGTAAGAATTGGTCAGCATCGTTGTTTCGAAGTCTCCATAGTCTCGACTGGTCATGCTTGAGAATCCAGTTGCAGAGTGTAATGAGGGTTGCTTCCGATAGCATCCTTTGGACGAAGTACCTGAGGATGACTCTATCATGAACTGGGAGTAGAGAAGATGAAGGGACAGATGGAATATGATTATTGGCAGACTCATTAGGACACCAGAGAAAATGCTTAGAGGCATTTCTTTCTGGCTTTTATGTTCTGAGTTCAAATTCTGCCGAGGTTGACTTTGCCTTTCATCCTTTCAGGGTTGATGAAAATAAGTGCCAGTCAGGCTCTGGGGTCACTGTAATCGATTAACCCTCTTCCCCTGAATTTCAAGCCTTGCCCCTATTGTGTTGTAGAAAGAATTATTATTACAATTATTTCTGACTGGCTCCCTGTGCTGGTGGCACCTAAAAAGCACCGTCCGAACATGGTCAATGCCAGTGCCACCCGACTGGCTTCCATGCCGGTGGCACGTAAAAAGCACCCACTACACTCTCGGAGTGGTTGGCTTTGGGAAGGGCATCCAGCTGTAGAAACCTTGCCAGATCAGATCGGAACCTGGTGTAGCTCTCTAGCCTTGCCAGTCCCCAGTCAAACCGTCCAACCCATTCCAGCATGGAAAACGGATGTTAAATGATGATGATGATATATATTAGGCACAGAATGCACAACATGATAATAACCATCCTGATGATAGAATATTTATTAAAACTTCGTTTATATTTATTTTAATTAAATCAAATACTTGTTTCCATTTTAGTTTTTTTTGTTTTGTTTTTTTTGACTTAGCTGTCAATGTGTGAAGGAAATAAAACGACTCCCATGATTTGTTGGTCAAAATGTATTTAAGGGAAACATGAACAACAAACCATATTTCTTACCCTCAGAAGTAGCAAGGCTGGTTTTAGGTAAGCACCCTTTTACTCTTTTTTTCCTTTTTTTTTTATTCTTGTTTCAATCATTGGATGGTGGCCATGCTTGGCTGCCACCATGAAGAGCTTAATCAATCAAATTGACCCCAGAATTTATTTATATTCAAGTTTGGTGTTTATTCTGTTGGTCTCTTTTGCTGAGGAAAAATATAATCATCCCCTGTGAGTATATATACATACATTTATGTACTTTTTCTACAGCATTAGACCATTTAGCTCTTATTTCTAGCAATGTAGTCACATTTAGTAACAATTATCTTTTTCCTTTATGGTATCACATTTGCACATGACTATATTAATTTTCGGATACACATTAGCAATCCACTAAATCATCCATAAATTTTTATGGTAAAATGCATTTATATTGACAGAGGATTGGCCTGGAATCTGCCAAACGAGTGGTCCTTACTCATGAAGGGTACTGGAATAGCTGAAACTGAATGATCAGTCTAAGGAACTATCAAGTTGATGTTTTGGGTGGTTGCAGCCCCTCTGAGCATATATGTATACATTTATGTGCTTTTCATACAGCATTAGAGCATTTTAGTTCTTATTTTTAGCAATGTCAGTGTCCTGAAACCCTTTGTCATATTTAGTGATGATTATATATATATATATATATACACACACACATACATATGATGGCCGTCCACTCGTGACTGAGGAAGACCAATGCTGACCTTTAAGGAACATTGTGCGCTCTAGGACTAACTTATATTTGGTATTTGCAGCTCCATTAGTGGCTAAGGAGCCCTGCTCTTGACAAGCATACACGACTGTAGACGTTGCAAACCATTCACTACACCAGTCGTGCGCTTTCGAGCAGCACTGCTTAAATTCTTCATGCAGAATACGTGCTCTCACAAAGGTGTCCCCCCCCTCCTTAACCTGCTTCCTCCATCTGTGGAGATGACAAGTATTGCTCTCCCAGTCAGTCTCTTGCATATCACAGCTTGAAAGATATTTCATCATATATATACATACATACACACACTGCGCCCCACATTATTAGGCAAATCAACCTTCTCTCAATAAATAATTAGTTCAAAACGAGTTGTTTCCCCACTGACTGTTGGCAACACCCATCTGTGCACATTCTGTTAAAATAAATCCGATCTGTGCAAATGAAAATAAACGCCAGCCATTATTGTGTAGCAGCAACATTTCTGGTGCCCCAAATTATTAGGTGGGTGCCCAATTTAAGTATCATTATGGGTCAGAAACATGATCTTACCTCGAATGAGAAGTCTACCATCATGTTTGGAAAAGGAAAAACCATAGAAATATTAGAAATACTGGGAAGAGATCACTGAACAGTGAAGAAGTTTGTGCAGTCTCCTATTTCTGTTTGGTCGAGGGCAGATAAGGATAAGTCGAGGGTTGAAGCGTATTTTGTTGTGTGTGAAAGGGGAAGTTGTGCGGAACTCATGTCTGACCAGTAGAGAAGTCTTCAAATGTTGTGGCAGGGAAGACATATCACAAATTACCAGGTGTCGCTTCTTGGAGCAGGTAGCCAGGTATGTTAAACCTGTTACAAGGCCTCCCTCTGAAGGCTGTTCATGAGCAGAGGAGACTGAGATGGGCAGAAGAATAGATTAAGATTCTTCAACAGTTCTGTTCACTGACGGATGCTGTGCTACCCTTAACAGACCAGATGGCTGGAGTAAGGACTGAGTATCAATCGGCAGGAACCATCCTCATGATTTGAGACACCAACAGGGGTGGGGGGTAATGTTTTGGGGCTGGTCGTATGATGGTCGGGCCATGGAAAATCCCAGATGGCATTAAGATGACATTGAAAACATAAAGCACAATTTCCAACTGTGGTTCAAAAGGCTAAAACTTTCATTCAAGACAAAGCTGGTCTTCATGCAAGATCATGCCCCATCTCATGCAGTGAAGAATTCTAAGGAATACCTGCAGCAAATAGGCTTCTCTGGAGCTCGTTTGATGGATTAAATAAATGTTTGTTCTTATACAATAATCATTTTTACTATACTTGCCTAATAATTATTAAGTAATTTTCCACAGCGAAAATGTTGCCCAATCACAAAAATGGGTGCCATTTGTTGGAGTCTGCACAGATCAGATTTATTTTAACAGAATGTGCACAGATAGGTGGCGCCTACAGCCAGTGGGAAAACAACTGGTTTTGAACTAATTATTTATTGAGAGAAGATAGATTTGCCTAATAATGTGGGATGCAGTGTATATGACAGTTTCTTTTACTTTCCACATTCTAAGTTCACTCACAAGGCTTTGGTTGATCGGAGACTATAGCAAAAGTACTTTCCTTAGGTGCCATTCAGTGGCATTGAATCCAAGACTGCATGGTTGGGAAGCAAACTTCTTAACCACACAGCCACACCTGTGCCTTAGCATTTCCTGTTAGAAAATGTTATTTGGGAAGGGAAGATTAAATAGGTATTTTTCTCCTCCCTGCAGGGTATTTAACAGACCTTGGTCTTGCACAGACAACAAAGGTTTTCCTGAAGGAATGTAAGGACCTCAGTGAATATAATGAATTAAAAAAGAGAGGCTATGCATATCCTACAGATATAATGGGCCTCAATCTGGTGAATATGTTGGACAATTTTGGATTCATGAAAACTCAAGGTAAGTGGGGTTTTTTGTTTTAGTTTCCTTCTTTACAAAATGGTTAAAAGAAGAGGGCTGATATCCCTCACATTTACAGGCACCCACACACTGATGAGATGGACTTAGCATCACTATACTTCCATAATCTAACTTAATACCAGTTCCAATATGTTTGGGAGATGTGTGAATATATTCTGGCTTGGCAGCAGACATGCACCATCGATCAATAATTTTGATTGATTTTGTATAAGAGAAGCTTCTCAGTCTGTCCAGAATTATCGGTCGTTTGGTGTCTGATACTAATAAAAACTACGAGTTTGAAGTACATGTGTCCAGAGGTGCAGGTGTAGTCAGATGGGCCCCAAAGTCGTGGCCTAATTTTAAGCAACGATAACTTTAACAGCATCCTCTACACTCTGATTTTGAAAATATTTGGCTGAGAAGGAAACTTGTTAATCACACTCCCATACCTCATCATCTTCGTTTAACATATGCTTTCGGGGAACCAGCCACTTGCAGGGATGCTTCAAGCTCCAGTGTCTGCTTTGGTATGGTTTCTATGGCTGAATGCCCTTCCTAAATGCCAACCATTTTACAGAGTGTGGACTGGGTGGGTTTTTTTTATTCATGCCACCAGCACTAGTGAGGTGGCCATGACGCTTGCAAAACAGAAAAAGGAAAAAGAGGGAAAAGCTCCCACTACTAAGAAGTATTTGAGAGGGAACGATGGGGGTGGGTGTATACCAGGTGTTGAAAGGGTGAAGTAAAGCAGAAAGACAAGCACAGGTGTCTTGCTTACAGAGGGGATAAATGGTTGAAGGAGATAAGAGGAAGGTAGTGATGGGTGCCAGATCAAACTCTCAAAGAATAAGAAAGTGAGTGCCGGTCTCAAATATATTGTCTTAAATTCTGATATTGAACTTGTTTAGAATTTTCCAATAAAAGATTATTAAATTTCTTTGGTCTTCAAAGGGAAATATGAATGTAATAACTTCGTTTGAACTTAATTACAATCTTTAACTTATTGACGATATATTTTTTTTATAATACTTTTTTTATTGTATTCTTTGTTTTAGCTCTTGAACGTTATAATTCCTGTTCATCCGTTGATTCCCTATGGAGAGATATCGAAGCCCTTTTAGACAAGCTGAAATATCGAACATTTCAAAACCTTTCCAGCAACACAGTAGCAACAATCTCCAAATTTAGAACTCAACGAAAGGTTCAGAAAGGAGACACATTGACAGTTATTCCTGAAAAAATTGGTGATGAATTGTTATCCACAACTCATTCTTCAAGTAATGATTTGGCTAAAAAGCTGAAGCAAAATAGCGTCACTTTCAAGAAGGTAACTTTTGAAAACAAAAACTCCTCTACTTCAGATAATTCTGTTGTAATCTGCAGTTAAGGGGTCCTACATCCTTATTTGGTTCCCACATGTTATTCTACAGTAGGGTATATTCCAGGACTGAGTACACATGTAGAACTCCTTTTGTCATAAGATCAATACAAGAATTATATAAGATGGTGATGAAGGATATCGGGCTTTGATAATAGATCGCAACATTTGTTTCTGCGCTGTACAATATATATCATTATAGAACATTCTTTAGAATTCTCATGTAGTTGAATATTTTTCAGCAACAGCCGTGTGTCTTTGTGCCCGTTTGTTCAGCCCCCCCCCCTCAGCTGCTTGGCAACTAATGTTGGCTTGTTTACGTCTCCATAACTTACTGGTTCAGCAAAAGAGAACAGACAAACGAGTATGGGATTTTGAAAATATGTCCGGGGGGGGGGGAAGATTCATTTTCATTAATTTTGCAATAATGAAGTTATTAATTATGCCATGTGATTAATAACAAAGATGTACCAGTTCTTAGATATAATTATGATGGAAGGATTTAATTCACGCGTGAGCAATTTTAAAGCCTGACGCCATGTCTCATAGAAGTGGAGATGGTCTCAAATGGGTTGGCAGCAAAAAATGGTTGTTCTGCATTGTGTGTTTCTTTTTTGTGTATTTAATTCCAATTGAAATATTTCTAATCAATTTTACTTTACAGTCAGACAACCATGAAAATCAGACAACAACGAAAAACCATCAACAAGAGGAATCACCGGAAAACTTAGACTGTGATATAATTACTTTGAATTCCCCACCCCAACCACCACCACCAAACGAAGAAGAAATAACCGAGGCAGAGGAAAGAAATGATGAAGATGTGTTACCCGAAAAAAGGAAGGTTCCAGAATCTAGTAAGGACAATAACCAGGCAACCAGAAGCAAGAAATCAGGATCTTCAACTGGTAATATCTGTCTTAAAGATTTAACTACACCTTCATCATCATCCCTTTTTTCCATGCTGGCATGGGTTGGACAGTTCCACATGAACTGATGGTCAAGAGGACTGGACTGAGTTCCAATGTCTGCTTCGGCCTGGTTTTTGCCACCGGATTCCCATTCCTAATGCCAATCGCTTCACAATGTGTACTCGGAAGCTTTTTTTCTGTGGCACCAGCACTTGTTAGGTTGCCAAGTACTCCTGCAAGTCAGAAACCTTTTGAGTGATTGGGGTACTGTATTAAGGGAGGTGAGGGTATGATAGAGTGTAGGAAGAGGTGTCTTGCTGAAGAGGGCAATACATGACTTCCCCATCGCAAGGGAGAGAGAGAGGGAGATGTGAGATCAAGGTACAAGGGATGTGAGACAGAGAATATAGCGACAGAATAGAAAAGGTGGTTAGATAGGTGAAAAAAAAATGGCTATAATAATCTGGCAGTGTGTCTCTTTGTCTGTGTGTCCCTTAACAGGTACATCAGAAGTAATTAGTTGCTATTATACTTTTACTATGTGTATTTCGTTAAAATACTGACAGCTGATTACTTGTGTAGAAATGTGCATTTTATAGATTGTGTGTTTAGTTTTCCTTGTCCAAGTTTTGTAGAATTGAAACCTTGACTCTCAAGAAGTAGCTTTGAGACTGCCTTGATGCCCCTTCAGTAGGTTTCTCATGCAGGCTCAAAACATCTCAAAATCAAAGAGGAGAGATTTATGGAGACATTTCACTTGACTCTACTTATTCTGGCTCATTGCAAGGTAGGCTTCACTGACCACTGCTGCAGTAATGAACAATAGACTTATATGGGAGACTTCCACATCTTGGTTGGAAACAGACACACAATGTGAAATTGAGGATGTATTAAAGTTATGGGGGAGAAGAGATTTCTGGATTAGCCCCGTGAAACGAGGATTCAACATCTGAAGAAGGAATGTGTCTCTGCGATTGTGTTTGCTGGTGTACATAATTTCAACCCGTTAGCATTCAAATTATTGTTTTGAATGTGTATGTGTGTGACCCCCTTCGTTCATGAAGGACCATGGAATTGCACCTAGAAAGTTACCCTCCGAGGCACAAGTCTGGGCAAAGTTGTTTATGGAAGACCAGCAGTCGCCCATGCATACCGGCCTCCCTTCTCCATGCCACCATTGTTATCCAAGGGAAAGGCAAAGGGGCCGATACAGCTTAGCACCATTGACGTCGCAGCTCATTTATTAACGTGCAAGTGGTTGAGTATTCCACAGACACATGTAACCTTAACGTAGTTCTCGGGGAGATTCAGTGTGTCTCAAATGCAATGCTTATTTATTCACATTGTTTTGAATTAATCATGCTTTATCTTGTAGCTTCCAAGATTTTAATGGTGTGATTGCTTATTTTTAGAATGTCATTGTAGGACAGGTGTGAGAAGCCAGATTTGGCCAGCTTAAAAATAAAGCAGGGAGAATATTTGGGATGGACACGGTCCGGTTTAAATGCCAAAGAGTTAAAGGTATTCTATAGCTAATGAGGCAACCACTGTGCAATTGGTCAACCTGCTAGTAATAAGCAGTCAAATAGCCCTCAAATCACACATATCAGCATCTGAGTTTGTTTGTAATTGAGTTTATTTATTATCAAGTTTTTGCATGTAAAGACTTGGAGAGCAAAACAGAACAACAAATATGAAACAACAGCCTTGGGAGCGAATTTGATGGATGGAAACAATACTTGTTGTATGGGTGTGTGTGTGTGTTTCTATCTCTTTGATAGTTGTAAATGAGTGTCACTGTTATACAAGCAGCGTCATTCATTCCCAGTGTTCTGTAGGAACATGTCTGGCTATGGTGGAATATTACTTTGCTTGGAAACAGACGAGGGTTGGCAACAGGAAGGGCATCCAGCTGTAGAAATACCTGCCTCAATAAATTGCATCTAACTGACTCTGTTGTACCTTGAGCAATGATCTTCACCTACAGTTCCAGGACCAATGAAACCCTTTATTTCCAATCTTCCATAAATGCATATTTGGTTGTGGGGGGAATATTGCTTTACTTGGAAACAGGTGAGGGTTTCTGACAGGACAGGCCTCCAGCTGTAGAAAATCGGCCTCAATAAAGTCCATCCGACCCATACAAAACATTAAAGCAATAATGAAAACACATTAAACAGTATATTTTATATATTTTTATATCTTGCTTCTTTGTTATTTTTTTAATTATTTTTTCTTTATATATTTTTTATATTTTTTCTTTTCTTTTCTTTTTTTCAGCTAAAGGCTCTGATATTCTACAAAATGCCATAACAATCTCTGGTATGTTAGCTTCTGATCCAACATCAGGGAATGTGAAGGAACCGTCCAAGGATAAACAACATTCTGCTCCTAAGAAACCAGCATCTGTGGAACTTGTTGCCGATAAAAGAACTTTAAAAGATGGCTCCTTTGCTAATTCTTCACCGCTGTCATCTTCTTCACCACCACCTCCACCACCATCACCATCACCACCACCACCACCACCATCACAACCATCATCATCATCATCACTACCTTCATGTTCACTTTCTACACTACCATTGTCAATGTCACCATTACCATCATCATCATCAACAACAACAGCAGCTTTAACATCTACAACAACAATAACAACAGCAACAACAACAGTCCCATTGACAGAACTGACCACAACTACTACTACTACTATTACCACCACCACCTCTGCAGACACATTCCTCTCTGAAAACCCTTCAAGGGATCCATCGTTATTATCAAATACTCAATCACCTGACCAGACTAAACAGTCGTCTGCAGAATCTGTATCCGTGTTAGAAACAGGCCCCAGTGTTGATGTGGCCCCTTCACCTTCACCTCCTGTTTCTCCTTCCACCACTGCCACCACCACCACCACCCCAGCTGATACAACCACCACCACTACTACTACTGCTGCCTCCACCACCACCACCACTACCACCACATCATCATCATCATCATCATCATCAAATCTTCCTATGAACAGTCTCTCTTTATTTACCCCCTCTTTCACCACTTCACCCTGTCTGATCACTTCAGTGACCCAACCCAACTTTTACAGTATGGCCGGTTTGGCATTCACCCCAACAAAGACCTCGCCTAATATTTATCGAACTCCAGTGAAATCTTCCTCTCAGAAAGCTCCCCAACATTTGTACGAAACCTTAAATACTCCAGTGCGAGACAGAGATGCCCCCTTCTTTGACTCCCTGACTCCTTCAAAACAACTGGACTCGGATTATGCGAAATCAAAACGGAAACGGTATGTCTGATAATCCAATCCGATTCAGGTTTTCTACCTCAGAAGTTCACTTGTTTGCAACATGTTTTAAATCACCATCATCATCATCATCATTGCTATTATTTTTCATTTCTTGTAGATGTCCCCCGGAGAAAAGACCTCTGGATATTTTCACTGCTGGACCTTCCCAGTTACGAGCTGATTCCAGTAACAGTCAAGACGGCTCTTATAACAAAGATTCTATTCCTGTAAGTGAAAAGTCTGCTTATTTTCTGGTGTTTTCATTGACCCCTAAATCAGCCCCGATGCTCTCCCTTCAGTCCATCACACCCTATTGGCCATCAACAACCTTTCTCTCTTCTCCTCTGTTGTCTTTGGGTTGTCTTTCCTCCTTCTCTTCAGTTGGATCCCTGCTTATTTTCTGGTGTTTTCATTGACCCCTAAATCACCCCTGATGCACTCCCTTCAGTCCATCACACCCTATGACACATTGGCCATCAACAACCTTTCTCTCTTCTCCTCTGTTCTTGTCTCTGGGTTGTCTTTCCTGCTTTTCCAGCCCTGCCTCGTTATTCCAGCTCCACCTATTTTTAGGGTGTCCTCTCTCTCCTGCCTCCCTTGTGAGTTTCCTGATTGAGCTGGCTTATGATTAGAGTTGGTCAAGCCATGACTATTCTATCGTATTGAATCTCAGGTACTTCATCAACTGATGCAGTGTTTCTCATGAGGTGTGAGGAGGCACTCATGGGGTTGGAGGGGCTGTGACGATTGAAAGTGGGTGGAGCTGACAAATTACCTGGCTAAACCTTTTTCCTCCAAAACTGTTGTCCTTCTGCTTAAATTAGAAATAATCGTTAAAGAGATGGGCACCAAAAATGTTTTACTAATTTGTTTGTTGGGGAAAACCTGGCATTTGTTGGTGTGAGGGTCACTTGTCTGATGTTTCCTTCTTCTGTTTTAAGTAGGGTGTATGATTTGAGGGAAATTTTAATAGACCAAGGCCTGCGTTATGTGTCACATCACTCTTTTGTTTTAATTATCTTTTATCTCCCTACTGGTTGCAGTCTTTAGATTGTGGCCATGCTGGGACACCACTTCGAAGCATTTTTAGTTAAATGAATTGACCCCAGGACTTCCAGTTGCCAAGCAGTGTATGTGTGTGTGTGGGGGGAACAAATGCAGATACAAAGACACACACACCCAGATATATATATATATATATATATGATGGGCTTCTTTTAGTTTCCATTTACCAAATCCACTGATATGACTTTGTTTGGCCTGAGGCTGTAGTAAAAGAAACTTGCCCAAGGTGTCATATGTTGGGACTGAACCCAGAACCATGTGGTTGGGAAGCTAGCTTCTTACCACACAGCCATGTCTGTGTATGATTAGAGGGAATTTTGGCTGCTTCTTCTTCATTAGTTTATAACGACAAAGAGTTTGTAGAGAATTTCCAGCAGATCATTTGGAAGAAGGTGAAGCGAATGTACCTGGTGATGGCAGTGGCGGCTGCTGCTGCTGCCCCCTCTCCCCCTCACCTGTGCCGACCCACCCACACACAGCACTGGTATGGTTTTTTTCTTTGTCAACTCTGAAAGGCAAAGTCAACCGTGGCAGAATTTCAACTCAGAAAGTAAAGGTGGACTAAATACCACCAGGCATTTTGTTCGTTAGGCTAACGATTCTGCCAGCTCATGGTTTTTATGTCTTTTGTCTTTATTAACACGTTTTTTGTTTGTTTTGTTTTCACAGACATTTGTTGAGAAAGTTATTTCTGAGACCAGCCTAGCGAAAGCGCTGGCCGCCAATATCAACAAGAAACTTTATGGTGATTCAAAGTTGGATTTAGCATCAAAGAATGGTGAACCGAAACAAGTGGAAGAGAAACAGCCTGCAGACTGTGATAAATTAATGGCTGATATATTATTGACTGTGAGTATAACCAAGTTCTTTACCTGAAAAGCACAAAAAGTGGACTAACTGAGAGAAAGTTGGACATAAGAAGCATCAGATGTGGTGTGCAAGGGAGATGGTATTGTCATATGTTGCATATGGATGAGGACAGCTGTGTGAAAAAGTGTCACACCCTAGCAGTAGAGGGAACTTGTGGAAGAGGTAGACCCAGGAAGACCTGGGATGAGGTGGTAAAGCATGACCTTTCAATGTTGGGCCTCATGGAGGTGATGACAAGTGACCACGACCTTTGGAGACATGCTGTGCTTGAGAAGAGCCAAGTGAAACTGTAACCGTGGCTTATGCTAGTGCAGCATAACCAGCCCATTTAAGAGTACTCTTCAATCATTGGGCATTAAACTCTGCTTGTGAAGACCTGTTGAGGCAAGTGAAGTCATGGTGGCCAATGACTGTACTGCCTGATTGGCACCCAATGTAAAAAGCTCTATTTGAGTGTGGCCGATGCCAGTACTGCTTGACTGGCCCTCATGTTGGGGGCACATAAAAAGCACCCACTACACTCTCAGTGATTGGCATTAGGCAGGGCATCCAGCTGTAGAAACATTGCCAGATTGGATTGGAGTCTGGTGCAGCCTTCTGGTTCGCCAGCCCTCAGTCAACCTGTCCAACCCATGCCAGCATGGAAAGTGGACGTTAAACGAAAACGATGACGATGATGGTGGTTGGTGTAATGTTAGATTTGCATTGGTTTGTTATTTGTACTTCTCTGAAAATTACAACTTACAAGCAGTGATGTTATGTCTCCTGGCAACAGATTGTCCATTGGGTTTGCGTCTTTAACCCCTTACCCGGCAGAAACGAATATATGCGTTTTGACTGAAATCGTTTTTTTCTATCTCTGGCGAGTTAACTCGTCAAAAGATAAACTCGCCAAAACATAGTAAAATAAAACAATTAAAAAATATGTCTGAAAAAATACATTTATTTTCAAAATAATTGTTGGGTAAGGGGTTAAAGATGTGTGAAGTAAAAGTTACCCTACTTGCAAAACAAGTAACCTTTCATGACATTCAGGACATCCGGCTGTTAAACAATAATATATTCAGTTCTGTATTTAAGAGATGAAGAATTATTTACATTATTGACATTTGACGGATATTTGTCCCTCATCTTGTTTGTTGTTAACACAACGTTTCAGCTAATATACCCTCCAGCCTTCATCAGGTGTCTTGGGGAAATTTCGAACCTGGGTTCTCATTCTTAAGGTATTTTTCAATGTTATTATTATTATTATTATTGAGCTGCAAACCCCAACATTACGAGTTTAATTCCAGGCAGTGACCTGAACAATAATAATAATAACATTGAAAAATACCTTAGGAATGAGAACTGAGGTTCGAAATTTCCCGAAGACACCTGATGAAGGTTGGAGGGTATATTAGCTGAAACGTCGTGTTAACAACAAACAAGATGAGGACAAATATCTGTCAAATGTAAATAATATATTCATCTAACCCATGCTAGCATGCAAAAATGAATGTAAACACAAATGACTTATAAAATGGTTTCCTTAGCCTGGAAACAACCCTTCCAGATCTGGCAGACATAAGAATAGCTATGTGTTTAAGGTTAGATTTTCCATAGAAATTATAACCAGAACTAATTTTTGTTATGACATTTCATATCCAAGACAGATATGAAACATCGTAACAAAACTGAGTGCTGGTTGTAATTTCTATGGGAAATTTGTAGGGATAACCTTAACGAGTGATGTAAAAAGCACTGCTGACACAGTAGGACATGGCATTGACTTGTAAAACATTTAATATACTTCAGAATATAATTTGGTTGCCTAATGAAATATCGTGTCCCTACAAGTCATTAATAACACTGAGGAAGTTTATTAAGACTGAAACATGTCCAAGGTTGTTCTGTTTGCCAAAGATCAGACTAGCTTCTTTGTTACCATATTTCTGTTGAAATATTTTGCCTTTGTTTGAATTCCGGCTTGGAAAATGAATGTTAAATGATGGTGATGATGATATCTTTGAAAGTGTTAAAGCGTTTTGGTTTTAATGAAATCTTTTTCTCTCTCTTTCTCTTCTCCTAGGACTTCCATATGACCAAAGATGACATTGAAGAAGTTATCAACCAGACAAGCAATGATGGCATTCCAGTTCTCGATGATCTTATCAAACTCTTTTCATCTGGTAAAATATTTTCTTCTTTTAAGGTGGTGAGCCAGCAGAATCCTTAGCACGCCGGGTGAAATGCTTAATGGTATTTTGTCTGTCTTTACATTCTGAGTTCAATTTCCACCAAGGTTGACTTTGCCTTTCATCCTTTCGAGGTTGATAAATTAAGTACCAGTTGTGTACTGAGGTCAATCTATTTGACTGGGCCCCTCCCCCCAAATTTCAGGCCTTGTGCCTAGAGTAGAAAAGAATATTGTTTTCTTCTATTTTGAGATTTCCGTTCAATCTCTTAATATTATTATTGTTGGTTAATTTAACCATTTACAACCAGGAACCAACGACCCTGACATGTCAAAGAATCGCTTGAAATTTATTGTTTGTCTTTTACTTGTTTCGGTCATTTGGGCTATGGCCATACTGGGGCACTACTGCCTTGAAGGGTTTTAGTTGAATGAATTGACCCCAGGACCTATTTTCTTCCATTTTAAGTCTGGTATTTATTTCAATTGTCTTTTTGCTGAACTGCTAAGTCATGGGAACAGAAACAAACCAACACTGGTTGTCAAGCAGTGGTAGGGTGTGTGACTAATACACATACACACACACACTCTCTTTCTCTCTCAGTATTCTTCTAGCCATTATTTATTGTCTCTCTTTAACCAATTCCAACAGCTTGCCTTCTCCACTGCCACCTGGATGTCATTTGTGATGGTATTTACTTTACAATAAGTTCCGCCTAGCAACAGCAACCATCACCTCATTCCGTTTCCAAGGAATCCTCTACATCCAACTTCGATTGGATAATACTCTGCTTTCCAGCTTTTGTCTTCACATTCCTTGTGGAGGTGTTTAATCCTAAGCATCAGGATTAAATAGCAACAGTTCTTAGAGTCCATTTTCTGTATTAAAGTCCATTGTTGTGACATTCAAAGCATTTTATTCTTTACAAACAATATACAATGCTTCAAGCAAACTACAATACTCTCTTATTTGATATGTTTTTTTTTTTAATATTTTCCCAGTTTCCGATGAAGGCATCTCTGATGATAATTCTTATCAAGGTATTGAACTAGAAGAAACCAATTCTTATTCCAGTAACCTTCACAAAGACACTGGACAACGGTCAAAAATGTCTTCTCTTGAAAATGCTAATGCCATCCATACCAGTTCTTCCAATGAGGAAAACCGTAAGAAAATTCTTTCCTTTTTTTTCTTTCTTTTCTTGATTGTGTTTTTGTTCAAATTATTTTAATGAGTTAAGGACATAATTTCCTTCTCTTTCTCTGAATCTTACTGACCCAACTGACCATTGTAGATGACTCTCTGCCAGTTTTGGCAATTTGTGTTTCAATGGTTTTTAATCCTGTCTAGTGTGCAGAAATCCTCCTCACAAAAGTAGGAAAGTATTCAAGTTGGGTGGAGAACCAGTTTAGTCTGTGATCACTTGACCATGGAACAGGTTCTTCATTCTACCAATTCATCTGCTCACTTCACACTTTCTGAGCCACATCAAATAAAGAATCCCTTACTTGAAAAAAAAAAGAAAAGATGGTAAGGGTTAGCAACAGGAAAGGCATCTGACTGTAAAAGAAATATAATGAGAAATACTGAAATCCATAAATTTCAGTATTTATAGAAATAGTTATTTGTGCAAAAATGTGTATCCGTTGTGCGGAAGCCATGAGAGTCTTTGAATCTACATTCACATTACTACAGTACACATTCATCCACTACGGGGGGTGTGGTGTGGGCCTCCTAATACTGCACTACTGTGGGTGTGTCTTCTTATATTTTGGCTCCATCTTCTCTACTGTGGGTGTGTCTTCACCAACAACTTCTCTCACCACTGTATTTTGATTATTTAATATATAATCCAAAATAAGGCGGCGAGCTGGCAGAATCGTTAGCATGCCGGGTGAAATGCTTAGTGGTGTTTCTTCTGTCTTTATGTTCTGAGTTCAAATTCCGCCGAGGTTGACTTTGCCTTTCATCCTTTCGGAGTTGATAAATTAAGTACCAGTTGCATACTGGGGTCGATCTAATTGGCTGGCCCTGTCTCCCCAAATTTCAGACCTTGTGCCTAGAGTAGATAAGAATATATAATCCAAAATGCTTCACATAAAAATTTAAAAAAACTTCTTTTTCTGTTTTGAAGGAATAAATCGGAAAGCACCGAGAACATTCTTACAAATTGTTGATAAACTTTGTCCAGATGAGTCCAGTTCACATTCTCAAGACAATTCTTTAGACCAGAATTCTATTGAGGAGAAACAACAAGATGATGAAGTACCATCATCTTGTAATATTTCCAGCCCAACGGATAATCAACCTGATGTACAAACTGTGGAAAGTTCCAGCAAAATCGGTGAAATATTACCCAGTGAAACCGAGTCTGAACATTTACCTGCCATTCAAAATAAAAGCAAAGATTCTAAGACTTGCAAAAATTTCACTTCAATGGAAGGAAGAGAAGGCAATTCAATTCAGTCTCCTGTTTTAGATAACCAAGTTTCATCACCACAAATGTCTACTGCAAAGGAGGTGTCTTCTGCTGCAGTGGGTGTGTCTTCTGCTGCAGTGGGTGTGTCTTCTGCTGCAGCGGGTGTATCTTCTACTGCAGTGGGTGTGTCTTCTACTGCAGTGGGTGTGTCTTCTACTCCAGCAGGTGTGTCTTCTACTGCAGTGGGTGTATCTTCTGCTGCAGTGGGTGTGTCTTCTACCACTACTACTCTCTCTACTGATACAGTAATACAACCTACTGATGATGTAAGAGACTTCTGTGAGCATCTCTTAACCAACACCTCAGCATCTCCTTCGTCCTCTTGTGTGCAACAGACCTCCAGTTCCAATTCTTCAAAAGGACTGAAATGTCCAGTGAAAACAACCGCAGTTGCACGTCTTACATATACATCAGCTTCAACCAGCACTGCAGAAGGAACTACACCTGTGGCCTCCAAAAGCAATTCTTTGAAAGCATCTGATGCTCCCCAGCCTGTGCCAGTGGCACAGATCACAAATAGTAATTTACGAGTTCTGTCTCACACAAAAGACACGTCAGGAAACAATGTCCCTTTCACATTGTCCCTTCCGTTTCAGCCAGTCCAGTGTCTGACCTCTACAGTAGTCCCTTCAACTAATCACTCTTTTGTTTTGTTAACTCCTTCAAAAATACGACCCCCTTCTGCTGACAGTAATTGTGAACAACCTGTTCCAAAAGGTGGCAATGAAATTATCAACACCCCATCTGTAGCTCCAGCCCCTAATTCCTTTCCCTCAAATGTTCATGTTGTGAGGCTGCAACCTAACAACACCCTGCAACCTTCATCACTAAATGCTTTCTCCTTAAAGAATGTGCCTTCTGCAGTGAAATTAATTGATCAGTTACCCAGTGGAGCTCCTAATTACTCCAATGTGAACGTTGCTGTCACAACGGCTGTTGTTCCGTCTCAAGTAACAACTGCAATTTTCAACCCCCTCCAATCCCAACCTTGTGTTACTAATATGATGGCCTCTCAACCGATTGCATCATTTATTCCTGTTACTAATTGCATTCTGCAATCCAACCAAACGAGAACTCGCAGAGTTTCAAAACCAGACAGCATCAAAAAGAGGAAAAGTCGACAACCAACAGACGCATCTTCTGCAACGCAAAAGAAACTTCAACCAATTGCTATGATGAAGCCAGCCGCAAGTTTGATGCCATCCAAAGTCGTCACTTTGAGTTTACCAATCGTCTCTGAAGAAACCATTGGTATGTTCCATATTTCTCTCAAGTTTTCAAATAGATTCAGGAAGAATCTATAGGCATAGGAGTGGCTGTGTGGTAAGTAGCTTGCTTACAAGCCACATGGTTCCGGGTTCAGACCTTGGGCAAGTGTCTTCTACTATAGCCTCAGGCCAACCAAAGCCTTGTGAGTGGATTTGGTAGACGGAAACTGAAAGAAGCCCGTTGTATATATGTGTGTGTGTATATATATATATATATAATTTAGAAATAGGATAAAATCTTTATAAGAATTTATTAAGTAGTTAGTGTGAAAAACCTCATAAGAGAAAAAACCAATTTTTTCTTTTAAATTTATTTATTTATATTATATAGAGGGCACTATTACACATAGATGTCTCATACTAGGAGGGACATATATGTATGTGTGTTTGTGTATCTGTGTTTTTTCTCCAACATTGCTTGACAACCGATGCTGGTGTGTTTACATCCCCGTAACTTAGCAGTTCGGCAAAAGAGACCAATAGAATAAGTACTAGGCTTACAAAGGATAAGTCCTGGGGTCGATTTGCTCGACTAAAGGCGGTGCTCCAGCATGGCCACAGTCAAATAACTGAAACAAGTAAAAGAGTAATCATACAGACTCCTAGAGCTTAAAAGAACATAATGCCTTGCCCAGTCCAGGAATTGAAACCATGGTCTTATGATCATGGTTCCAATACTCTAACCACCAAGCCATCTGCCTCCACAAATTTTCTTTCTGATGTTTGAATGTTTTCAGTGTCAAGTCAGCATTTGGTTGCTTCCCAACCAAATGGTTTTGGGTTCAGTCCCATTGCATGACACCTTCGACATGTGTCTTCTTTGGCCTTAGGCTGATCAATGCCACTATCTACTTGGAAACTATGTGGAAGCTTGTCATGTGTGTATGTATGTGTGAGTGTTTGTGTCTGTTCCTCTTGGCCTCACATGGTTGTTGTCGATGAATGTTATTCCTTTCTACTCTTCCGTGAGAACACGTCGGGGCATGAGGAAATATTACCTTGTTTGGAGACAGGTGAGGGTTGGCAACAGGAAGGGCATCCAGCTGTAGAAGATCTTCCTTAATAAACTCCATCCGACCCATGCCAGCATGACAAAGTAGATGTTAAAGCAATGGTTGCCTTCCTTCATGATTTTGTATAAGAATTTCTTGTTAAGTATGTTCCAAATGGTAATATATGACAGGTGTGGCTGTGGGGTAAGAATCTAGCTTCCCAACTACCCAGTCTCAAGTTCAGTGCCACTGTATGACACTTTGAGTAAGCGTCTTCTACTACAGCCTCGAGCTGACCAAAGCCTTGTGATGGAAACTAAAAGAAGCCTCTGTGTGTCTGTGTGTCTTGGTACCTGTGTTTGTTCCCCACTACTAATTGGTGTTGATGTGTTTATGTCGCCATAACTTAGTGGTTCAGCAAAAGAGACTGATTGAATAATTTACCAGGCTTAAAAAAAATAAAATTAAAAAATTGGAGTTGATTCACTCAACTAAAAATTCTGCAAGGTGGTGCCATGGTGCCCCAGCATGGCCGCAGATTGCAACAAGTAAAAGGATAAAAGATATGCGAATTAGTGGCCCCAGTTCTCTGGATCTATTAGATTTGTGCTGCTCGTTTCTCTGGGATTGGTCAGAAACACCTGCTGACAGGTAAATTTTCCCCGTTTGTTTGCTTTCTCTTCTTTATAGAATAACATTTTGTCTTTTCTTTGGTTTTCAGTTTCCCATCAAAAGGAAGACAAGAATATTGTTCTGGTCAGATCTTCTGATGATTCTTTAACAATTGAAATGAAACCCAATTCAAATAATGTTATCTTGAAGATGAAAAACCAACAGACAAATAAAATATCAAGTTTCTTGATGGATGCCAAAAATGTTCGTTTGCAGCTTGGTAATTTTATTGGTACACCACTTCTAACCGATTACATTCTGAATTGTATGTCTAAAATAGAGTCTGCTTCAATTCACAACTGTGACAAGGAACCATTGCCAAAAAGACCGAAACCTCTAACTTTGGCTTCAGCTTCTAACTCGAATCCGAAATTTTCAGAATTGAGAACTTGTGGTATTTCTTCTACAGCGGGTCATAGTTTTGATTCTGTTGATGGAAGCAAAATTGTTTCAAAAGTTGGTCTTGATGCTACTGTTCATAATAATAAAAGCAGGGTCAGAGATGAGGAGAGAGAATCTACCTCTGTTGATGGTAACAAAAGTACTTTTATAACGTTGGGCCAAGGCAACTGTAGAATGACTTCACATATTTATCCCAGTCAAGGGTTGATTAACAATGCCAAAACCAAATATCTTTCAAAGACAATTTTAACAGGGTCAAGAATAGGACAGTTCACCAATACTTCTTGTCAGATGTCTGGACTTGTAGGACAACAACCTTTAAGAAAAACATTTAGAGGGACCCAGCCAAAGACTGTTCTGGGAAGTGATGTACCCACATCAGAACCCACTGACAAAACTGTCAAGCAAAGGACCAATGCTGCAGATGTTGATGTTAACCCTGAGACAGGGGATCATTTTATCGAAGAAGACGAACAGGTGGCTATAGACATTCTCTCGACTCTACGCTACAATTGTAGCAAGCCCTATGAAAGTTCATTGGTGGCATCCTCATTGTCAGCAAATTCTGCTGATGTGAACATCACACAACAACAACAACAACACCAAACATCAAACATTAGAACCAAAACAACCATCACCACATCTTCTAAATGCGCCAGTCCACCATTAAATCTCAGTGACACTGTAGGCTACGTGCACCCACCCGTGCGTTTTACTAGTCCACTGCATCCATTTGCTCTTTTGCCCACATCACCACTGACCACTCCTAACAAACAGACTTTTGCTACCACCACCACCACTACTACTACTACCACTACTACCAGTATCACCACTGCCACCACCACCACCGCCACCACAATCACCACCCCCACAACCTCATCCTCAACAGATAAACACATCCTCAGTCATAGAGATGTGCAAAGGCAAAGTGTGAAGAAAAGTGTCAGAAAGAAAAATAATAATAATAAAAACAATGAAAATGTAAAGAAAAAGAAAGGAATAAAAAGGAAACTTTATGTTGATGATGATGATGATAAGGAGAAGGAAAAGGAGAAGAACAGGAAGGAGGGTGTAGAATCAGAGATTTCATTAAATAAGGTAAGGAACAGTTTTATTGTTTTATTGGTTTCAGTGAGAAGGCTGAGGCTATACTGGAGCACTACCTTCATGGGGTTAGGGGTTGTGGTGGTGGTTGAATGCAACAAAACTTGTTTTTTATTTTTATATTTTTTTTTAAAGTTTCCATCCATCAAATCCACTGACAAGGCTCTGGTCGTTCTGAGGTTCCATGCAGTAGGACTGAACCTGGAACCACAAGCTTGAAAATCAAACCTTTCACACATGGCTTGGACAGTTTGACCGAGGACTGGTGAGCCAGATGGCTGCACCAGTCCCCAGTCGAACCGTCCAACCCATGCCAGCATGGAAAGCGGACGTTAAATAATGATGATGATGATGGGTGGTAGATGCAGACATGCAGTTTGAAATGTTTGCTTCTGAAACTCATGGTTGCAGGTTCAGTCCCACTGCATGGAACCTCAGGTAAATGTCTTTTAATTTCACCCTCAGGACAACCAGAGCCTTTTCAGTGGATTTGGAAGACGGAAACTTAAAAAAAACCCAGTCATAGGCACAGGAGTGGCTGTGTGGTGAGAAGCTTGCTTCCCAACTGCATGGTTCCAGGTTCAGTTCCACTGCATGGCACCTTGGGTGAGGGTCTTCTACTATAACCTCTGTGTCTGTGTTTGACCCCCACCATCGCTCGACAACTGATGTTTGTGTGTTTATGTTCCCGTAACTTAGCAGTTCAGCAAAAGAGACCAATAGAATAAGTCCTAGGGTCGATTAGTTTGACTAAAGGTGATGATGACTGAAACAAGGGAAAGAGCAAAAGATATACACTCACACACACACACACAATGCTATGAATAGTTGCATGTAAATATTGTGTTGAAAAAAATCTTTGGATCGTGAAAGGTGATGGCAGCCTTCAACTTTTTCCATCCAATATTCACTTGTTGATTACAGCTCTATATGTGTGTGCTTTGAGATTTGCCAAAAAGGAATTTATTCATGTTCTCTTGAAAGTTTATAAAATTCTTATGATGTCAACAATATATGAGGGTGAGCTGATTCTCTATGTCCTCCTCCGACCTCCACTCCCCAAATGGCACAAATGCATGGGCAGGCAGCTGAAGACCTGGGCAACGACAATAAAGGAGGACCTCTCCAAACTCTCAAGCCTGCAGGTGGTCGGTTTGCGCAGATGGAACCGCGAATGGCTCGCTATGTCCAGTGACCTCACACGGGACCGTCGAGTGTGGGCCACCATGGTTTTTGATGCCGTTAAGGACCAGAGAAGCAATCAGCTCAGCCCGCTCCGGGTGAACGCCGTCACAAGTACAAGTGTGTGTGTGTAGGCACACAGACACAGGCGTCATCTGACAAAAGGCTAGCAGTCGGAATCTTTGAAGCCATTGTCTTCTTCAGTTTAACCATTTAGCATTTTGTTATATATAATACCTAATTATTAATAATTATAATACTTAATTAGTCGCAATGTTTTGAAAGACCTTGATGACATGATTGTTTGATTTTAGAATGACATTGTAGGGTAGGTGTGAGAAGCTGGACATGACCAGTTTAAATGCGAAAAAGTTGATGTTAAATTGTTGTTATATATAACTTGACATAAAAACAAACGTGTGCATGAGCTTATATATATATATATATATATATATACACACACACACATATATTTATATATGTATATATATATATTTATATATATGTATATATATATATGTATATATATATAATATATATATATACATAATATATGGTATACACATATGTTATATATATATATATATATATACATTATATTGCTTATATATACATATATATGCTTATATATACATATATATGTTTATATATATATATACATATATATGTTTATATATATATATACACACACATGTTTATATATACACACATGTTTATATACACACACATGTTATATATATATATATATATATATACACACATTTGTTATATATATATATATACACACACATGTTTATATATATATATATACAACACACATGTTTATATATATATATATATACACACACGTTTATATATATATAATATATATACACAACATGTTTATATATATATATATATACACACACATGTTTATATATATATATACACACATATGATTTATATATATATATACACAATAGTTTATATATATGTATATATACATATTATGTTTATATATCTACATTATATATATACATACATAATTTATATATATATCTATATATACATATATATATATATATATATATATATACATATATATGTTTATATATATTTAGGTAATTAGATATTGACTATAACTGAGATTAGATTATTTGTGGGTTTATGTTTTTTTTTAAAGCCATATTATATCTGAATAGATAAATATATTTTCTATCTATTCTTACCTTAAAAATTAATATTTAACATTATAATCGATTGTATGACATAATCATAATCGTTAAAGTTTCTAGTTTGATAATAGAGTTATTATTTTATTTATTTCTTTAAAAAATATTGTTTAAATATATTTAATTATTTATTTAAATAGTATCATTATCCTGAAGATTGACTATAACCATAATTCGAATTATTAATTGAATTTAAATTATTGTTATTCGAATTAGATTATGGGCATGAAACGATCATAGTGGTTTTACTTTTTATCTTATATTAAACTTTTTAATACTCTTTGATAGTTATACATATTTATTATTTAAAAAAAATTAAGTAAATATATAATGAAATAAATAAAAAATGAAAATATAAATATAAATAATAAATAATAAAAAATATATATATTTCTTTACTGCCCACAAGGGGCTAAACATAGAAGGGACGAACAAGGACAGACAAAGGGATTAAGTCGATTACATCGACCCCAGTGCGTAACTGGTACTTAATTTATCGACCCCGAAAGGATGAAAGGCAAAGTCGACCTCGGCGGATTTTGAACCCAGAACACTTAACGGCAGACGAAATACGGCTAAGCATTTCGCCCGGCGTGCTAACGTTTCTGCCAGCTCGCCGCCCTTTATATAAAAAATATATATGTATATAAAAATATATATGTATATAAAAATTTTTTAAATTTAAATAATTTAATTTTGAATTTTATATATTATATTAATTTTATTTCTATGTATTGGTTTATGTTTTTCACTGTTTGATTTGCCTAATAGTGGTTTTATCTCTAATTTAGTATATATATACACATATATATATATATATACACACACACATATGTTTATATATATATATATACAAATATATGTTTACATATATATATATATATATATACAAATATGTTTACATATATATATACATGTTTATATATATATACACATATGTTTATATATATATACACATATGTTTATATATATACACATATATGTTTATATATATACACATGTTTATATATGTATATACACATATGTTTATATATATGTATATACACATATCTGTTTTATATATATATATACACATGTTTATATATATATATATATACACACACACACACGTTTGTTATATATATGTATATACACATATATGTTTATATATATATATATATACACATGTTTATATATATATACACACACACACACATTTATTTATTTATATATATATATATATATATGTTTATATATAATCACATATATATACATATATATATATATATATATATACACATATATACATATACACATATACGTATGTATACATATATATACGTATATATACATATATATACGTATATATACATATATATACACGCACACATATATATGTTACACACGCATATATAATTAATTCCCAATTTCCTCCTTTCTTTTCAGTTGGACAAATCCGAGATCGACTATTTCCTCGACCACCTCCATGCGGATTCTCTGGACAGTGTCCCACCAAAATCCATTTCTTCTGCCGCTGCCTCTGACGATGATAATGATGCTTTGAAATAAAAGAAAATATTTTTGTTATCAAAGTTGCTGTTCAATGAAATGTTGTATTTATTGAGAATCTTTTATTTAAAATTTCCCTGTTGTTGTTGTTGTTCCCCAAAAAGTTTTCCAGCCTTGGCCATCCTCTATGTCTTTTTTTTATTTCTCCTTATGTTTCTTCCTTCATTTTCTTCTGTGTCTTTTTTCCCTTTTTTTTTATTTAAGCTGATAGGGTGCAATTTTGAGGTACATCTGGTTGGACACAGAGGGCGTCCCCTTACTGCCTTTCTTTAATTTCATTCGTTTTCTAAATAATCCAAGTCTTATTATCCACGTTCAGCCAGAAAAATTAGTTTATAAACAAGGGAGATAACTCCATCAATTTCATTCTATGCTGTTTCCAATAATTACCTCCCTTGCATAATGAAAGCCTGTCACGCGTAACATCGGTGCTGAGGGAAGATATGCGTCCGGTTGGAGGGGTTGGAGGGAGTGAGATATCCAAAAGAGGGACGGTGAGAGACGAGAGTATTATTAGCTCTGAGGTAACGGGTCCACGAAGGAGGATAGAAGTAATCTTGGCAAGGGGAAGACGACCGTTTAAGGTGAGTAAAGGCTGCAAAGGTTTGTCGGGAGGGAGAGTCATGGACGGAAGTCCGAGGTGAATATAACCATGAATATATATACATGTGTATCTATATATACGCATGTGTATATATGTATACACGTGTATATATGTATACACGTGTATATATGTATACACGTGTATATATATACACACGTGTATATATGTATACACACGTGTATATATATACACACGTGTATATATATACACACGTGTATATATATATACACACGTGTATATATATATATATACGTGTATATATATATATATACACGTGTATATATATATATATACACGTGTATATATATATATACACGTGTACTATATATACACACGTATTTATATATACACATGTGTAATATATAATATATACACGTGTATATATGTGTATATGTATATACATATACAAGTATACACATACACGTGTATATATATGTATATAGACGTATATATATATGCACATGTGTGTATATATATATACACGTGTATATATATATATGCACGTGTGTATGTGTATATATGTATGTGTATATATATACATGTGTATACATATGTATATATATACATATATATATACACATATATGCATGTGTGTATATATATATACATGTTTATATATACACATGTATGTATATATACACACGTGTATGTATATACACACGTATATATATACACACGTGTATACATACACACGTGTATACATACAGGTATATATACATACACGTGTATGTATATATACATACACGTGTATGTATATATACATACACGTGTATGTATATATACATACACGTGTATGTATATATACATACACGTGTATGTATTATACACATGTGTATATATATATACACGTATATATATATACACATATATATATACACGTGTGTGTATATATATACACGTGTGTATACATACACATGTGTATATATATACATATATATGTATAAATACATGTATATATATATACATATGTGTATATATATATACACACATGCACATATATATACACATATATATGTATATATATATATACACATATGTGTATATATGCGTATATATATACAAATGTGTATATATATACATACAAATGTGTATATATATATATACGTGTATATACACACGTGTGTATATATATATATACACACGTGTAATATATACACACGTGTATGTATAATATACACACGTGTATTTATATATATACACTTGTGTGTATTATACACGTGTGTGTATATAATAACACATATATATATATACACATATATATTACACAGAAGTGTATATATATGTGTATATATATATATATACACGTGTGTATATATATATATACACACGTGTGTATATACACGTATATATATATATACACATTTGTATGTATATATATACACATTTGTATATATATATATACACATTTGTATATATATATATACACATTTGTATATATATACACATATGTGTATATATATATATACATATATGTGTATATATATGTACACGTGTATATATATATGCATGTGTGTATATATATATACACATATGTATATATATATACATGTATTTATACATATATATGTAATATATATACACATGTGTATGTATACACATGTGTATATATATATATACGTGTATATATATATACACATGTATATATATATACGTGTAAATATATATACACACGAGTATATATATATACATATGTATATATATATACATATGTATATACATATACACAAGTATACACATATACACGTGTATATATATATACACATGTGTATACATACACATATATATAAATATACATAAACGTATATGTAATTATACATACACGTGTATGTATATATATATAGACGTGTGTGTATATATATGTATATACACGTGTATATATTTGCACACATGTGTATATATATATACACGTGTACATATATATACACGTATATATATATATACTCGTGTATATATATATATATATATATGCACATATATATGTATACATGTGTATATATTACATGTGTATATATATATACATGTGTATATATATGTGTGTACATATATGTGTATACATATATGTGTATAAATATATATACATGTGTATACATATGTATATATATATATATACATGTATATATATATATACACACATCTATATATATACATTTATATATATACGTATGTTTATATACACATGTGTATATATATACACATGTGTATATATATACACATGTATATATATACATATATGTGTATATATATACACGTGTATATAGATATATACACACGTGTATAAATATATACACACGTGTATATATATATACACACGTGTGTATATATATACACACGTGTGTATATATATACACACATGTATATATATATACACACATGTATATATATATACACACACATGTATATATATACACACATGTATATATATATGCATATATATATATATGTATATATACATGTGTATGTATATATACATGTATATATATATTTATACACATGAATATATATATATGCACATATATATGTATACACGTGTGGATATGTGTATGTGTATATATTACATGTGTATGTGTATATATATATATATACACATGTGTATATATATACATGTGTATATATATACATGTGTATATATATACATGTGTATATACATATATATTGTATATATATATATAACATGTGTATATAATATACATGTATATACACATGTATATATATATTTATACCATGAATATATATATATGCACATATATATGTATACACGTGTGGATATTGGTATGTGTATATATTACATGTGTAGTGTATATATATATATACACATTTGTATATATATACATGTGTATATATATACATGTGTTATACATATATATTGTATATATATATATACATGTGTATATATATATACATGTATATATATTGTGTATATATATACACATGTGTTATATGCACATATACATATCTACTTACACGTATATATATACACCTACGTGTATATATATATGTGTATATACATATACACATAGATGTATATATATATACACACGTGTGTAATATATACACGTGTGTATATATATATATATAGACATGTGTATATATATACACACGTGTATATATATATATGTATATATATACATATACACATGTGTATATATATATATACACACACGTGTATATATATACGTGTAATATATATATGTGTATATATATATATATATACACGTATGTGTATATATATATACACATACGTGTATATATATATACACACGTGTATATATATATACATGCGTATATATATATACACATGTGTATATATATATATACACGTATATAAATATATATACATACACATGTGTATATATATAAGTATATGTGTATATATATACGCATGTGTATATATATACATACATACACATGTATAAATATATGTACACATATATAGATATATACCCATGTATATATACATATATATATACACATATATATATATGCATGTGTGTATATATATATACATGTGTGTATATATATACATATGTTTATATATATATATACACGCGTATATATATATATACATGTGTGTATATATATGCATATGTTTATATATATATACACGCGTATATATATATATACATATGTTTATATATATACACATGTGTATATATATATATACATATGTTTATATATATACACATGTGTATATATATATACACTTATATGTATATATATATATACATGTGTATATGTATACACATGTATATATATATACACGTGTATATAGATATATACACACATGTATATATATATACACACATGTATATATATAAGTGTATATATATATATATACATGTGTATTTATATACATGTGTATTTATATATGTGTATATATATATATATACATGTGTAGTTATATATATGTGTATATATATATATATGTGTTATATATATCTGTATATATACATGTGTATATATATATATATTTTATATGTGTATATATATATACACGTGTATATATATACACGTGTATATATATATACACATATATAATATATATATATATATACACATGTGTATAATATATATACACATGTGTATATATTAATATACACATGTGTATATATATATATACACATGTGTATGTATATATATATATATATATATACACATGTGTATATATATATACATGTGTATGTATACACATGTGTACACATATATATACATACACGTTTATATATATACACATGTATATATATATATACATGTATATATATATGTATATGTATACACGTATACGTGTATATATATGCATGTGTGTATATATACATACATACACATGTACATATATACACGTATATATATGTATATACACATGTACATATGTACACGTATATGTATATATATATATACATGTATATATACACATATATATATATATATATACACATATATATATGCATGTGTGTATATATATATATATACATGTGTGTATATATATACATATGTTTATATATATACACGCGTATATATATATACATATGTTTATATATATATACATGTGTGTATATATAGAACACGTGTATATAGAATATAACACATGTGTATATATATACACGTGTATATAGATATATACACATGTATATATATATACGTGTATATAGATATATACACGTGTATATATATATACACACATGTATATATATATATACACACATATTATATATATATATACACATGTATATATATACACACACATGTATATATATGTGTATATATATATATACATGTGTATATATATATATACATATGTGTATATATATCTGTGTATATATACATGTGTATATATACATGTGTATATACATATATATATATATATACATGCACATATATACATATACATATATATATACATGTATATATATATACATGTGCATGTATATATATATATATATATAGACATGTGTGTATATATATATAATATATATATACACGTATATATATACACATGTGTATGTATATATATGCGTGTATATACAGATGTGTATATATATACGTGTATATATATACATACACGTGTATATATATATACAAACATGTGTATATATACACATGTATATATATACACACATGCATATATATATATATATATATATATACACGTGTACATATATATACACATATACATTTATATATATACATGTATTTATACATATATATGTATATATATATACACATGTGTATATATATATGTGTATATATATTGTATATACAGATGTGTATATATATATAATATATATTTAAATGTGTATATATATATATCTACAATGTTTATATATATATATATACAATGTGTGTATATATATATATATATATATATATATACACATGTGTATATATTATATATATATGTGTATATATATATACATGTGTATATATATTATATAACATTTATATATATACCCGTGTATATATTTATATATACATGTTTATATATACACGTGTATATATATATATACACTTGTACATATATATATATACATGTATATATATACATACATGTGCATATATATATACATGTGTATATAGATATACATACACGTGTATATAGATATATATACACGTGTATATATACACATATATGTATATATATATACATACATGTGTATATATATATACACGTGTATATATATACACACGTGTATATATATACACGTGTATATATATATACATGTGTATATATATATATTATACACATGTGTATATATATCTATATACACGGTATATATATATATATATATATATACACGTGTATATATATATATATATATATATACACGTGTATATATATATATATACACATGTGTATATATATCTATATACACGTGTATATATATATATATGCACATGTATATATATATATGCACATGTATGTATATATATATATACATACACGTGTGTATAATATATATATATATATACATACATGTGCATACGTATACATATGTATATATTTGTATACATATGTATTTATATATATATGTATACATATGTATATATATGTATACATATATATACATATGTATACATATTATATATCATATGTATAATATATATATATATATAATACATATTATTTATACACATATGCATACATATATATATACATAAGTATACATATATATATATATATACATATGCATACATTAATATATATATATTTGTATACATATATATACATATATATATGTATACATGTGTATACATATGTATACATATATATACATATATATATACATATGCATACAATTATATATATACATATGTATACATATCTATATATATATGTATACGTATGTATAAATATTTGGCGAATAGTTATGCGTCGATCTTCCAAAATTGCAGCCTGAACTTGACGGACAGATACCTCATCACTGGCAGAAGGTGGGGGGGGGACCAGATCTGGGAGCTGTTTCCACAGCATTCCGAACATGTTTGAATTCACGATGCCTGTGTTTTACAAGGTCATATGATGGGGAATCATCACCATAAGTTACTTTCATTTCATCAAAAGTCTCGCGTGGTGTGCGTCCTTTCAAATACAAAAACCGGATCACTGCTCGACACTCAACAGGCTCCATTTCACACTTGACTCAGTTCAAAAACCTGGAAATCAGAAACCACAATTAGTCAGAGCTGTAATTTGTCACTTAATCTATGGAGATATAATAATAATTGCACATGTAAAATTTCAGCTAGATCAAACAACTGCAAGTGGGTCAGAGGCATTACTTATTGAACGTCCCTCGTATATATATATATATATATATATATATATACGAAAAAGTCTTTTATGTTTTGAGCCTATGCTCTTCCACTGAAAGAAACAAGGAGAGAAAAAAAAATGTGTGTAGTGGTTACCGATCTATATATATATATACACATAGATATATATGAATACTGAGAGTGAGAGAGATTGTGTCTATAAGGTGTGAAATAAGTGGGAAAATAAAGTCATCATAAATATTGCTAAATTTATTAATGGTTTTGTATTTCAAATTCCACAACATTTCTATAATAATAACATCATAGATACCATGCTATGTCTGTTGCTAAACTGTGGGGGTCTCTCTATACATGCCATTCATTAATGTCAAATGTTATTCCACAACTCAGAGATATTGGAATGGAATATTCAATATTATCCAACAAAATGTTCTCAATAGTTTTTTTTAACTTTTTAAAATTAATTATCATTATAATTATTATTATTATTATTTTTTTTTTTGAGAACGTGTGACAAATAAATATTCTGATCTGGTGTTGTTTCCTTGGTCTTTGAGTCACTTTTAAATACAGGAATAATAATTATGTTTTAACCCAATAGTCTTTTGAAGGATTCTTCAAATAAAGGAAAATTTATATTTTAATCTTAATCCAATCCTCTGTCAAGTTTTCGTTCCTTTTGGTGTGTGTGTGTGTGTGATGGTGTCTTTCCTTTCAAACACGGAGCCCCAGCAGTAAGGAACGGACAAATTCTAAAGTAGAGCTATTTTCATCTTGGTCTTGAGGCAATTTGGTCAGGAGGGACCACTGTTCAGGAAAGCAAAACAACAAAATAAATAGAATAAATAAAGCATTAATCAAAGATGGTCTCATATTATCTTCATTTAAATAATGGTTTTTAACTCTTTAGCATTCATGTTATCCTCTCAAATGTAAATCCTTATTTATTCCCATCGTTTTGGATTAATCATGGATTATCTCATAGCCTTGAGATTTCAATGATGTGATTGTTTATTTTTAGAACGACATTGTAGGGTAGGTGTGAGAGGCTGGACCTGGCTGGTTTGAACATAAAACAAGTAGAATATTTTGGCTGGATAAGGGGCCCAGTTTAAATGCTAAAGGGTCAAATATCAAATATAACAATTGTTTGAAATTTTAAAATAGAGACCCCCTCCCCCCCCGCCTCACTGGCTTTTGTTGTTCAACCCTTTTGTTAGTGAATTTCTGTTAGGATTTGCTGCTTTTAGGTTCAATTAATTATGGAAAATAATAAATAAATAAAATTGGTTTTTGAACTTGGATCCCTTCAAAGCATGAATCACGTTTGATAGAATGGTGGTCGCTCTCTGTTGATTTGATATTAAATAAGTTAAACTACAACTGAGGTCCAAAGGAGCAGATGTACGAGTCAGACAGTCCAACCACGGCTGTTCCATCATTATTCCAGGTAAGTGTATCTAGGACTACCTTATTCAATGTCTCCTCACCATTTATCAGACAGTAAATTAGTTACTCACTCACCTTTACTTTGTCTAAGTATGTCACTGATTGGTGCCAAATGCTTGAAAAACGGACAACATCCGGAGAACCTTTGTAGAAATCCACCAAAGCTTTCTGTGAAAATGAAAAGGAAAAAATAAAAATTATTTGGTAAAAATGAAAATTAAAAAATAATACAAATTGGAAAAAATGGCAAGCTGGCAGACTCATTAACATCTCCCATTGGTGGTGACCCCCTTCGGTCAGACACTGACCATGCGTTTGCACCTAGAGAGTTACCCTCTGAGGCACAAGTCTGGGCAAGGTTGTTTTATGGAAGACCAGCAGTCGCCCATGCATACCGGCCTCCCCTCTCCACGTCACCGATGTTGTCCAAGGGAAAGGCAAAGGGGCCGATACAGCTTGGCACCTGTGATGTCGCAACTCATTTCTACAGCTGAGTGAACTGGAGCAACGTGAAATAAAGTGTCTTGCTCAAGAACACAACACAAAGCCCGGTCCGGGATTCGAGCTCACAACCTCACGATCGTAAGCTCGATGCTCTAACCACTGAGCCACACGCCTTCACTAGCAGACTCAGTAACAGACTCATTAGCAGACTCATTAACAGACTCATTAGCAGACTCAGTAACAGACTCATTAGCAGACTCATTAACAAACTCATTAGCAGACTCATTAGCAGACTCATTAGCAGGCTCATTAGCAGACTCATTAACAGACTCATTAGCAGACTCATTAACAGACTCATTAACAGACTCAGTAACAAGCTCATTAACAGACTCATTAACAGACTCATTAGCAGACTCATTAACAGACTCAGTAACAGGCTCATTAGCAGGCTCATTAACAGACTCATTAGCAGACTCATTAAGCTGCCAGAGAAACTGTTTAGCGACATTTTGTCAGTTTATAGGTTCTGAGTTCAAATTCCTCTGAGGTCGGCTTTACCTTTCATCGTTTTGGGGTCAATAAAATAAGAACCAGTGATGTACTGGGGGTCAATGCAATCAGCTTCATACCCCCCCTTAAATTGCTGGCCTTGTGCTTAAAATTTGAAACCATTAACACAAAATGGAATGTGTGGAATTGATTCAACAAATATTTCTATCAAAGAATTCCATGATGATTGCTTTCCATTTCTGCTGGTTTCAGCCAGAGGCTGTGGCCATGATACAGCAATGTTTTTATTATTTTTTAGAATTACAAACAAAAAGAGAGGAAGAGAAACCATGGAGACAGGCCTGTCCTTGTGAGTTAACCCAGGGTTTTGGGTTCAATCCTGCTGAGTGTAGTGGATCTTGCAGCAGAGATTGATGTCATCAAGGTTTTGTGAGCGAAATTTGGTTGATAGAAACTGTGCAGAAGCCTGTTATATGTGTGTGTGTGTGTGTGTGAGATCATCATCATCATCGTCGTTGTCGTTTTAATGTCTACTTGTTCATGCTTGTATGAGCCAGACAGAATTCATAGAGGCAGATTTTCTACGGCCGGATGCTCTTCCTGTTGCCAACCTTCACCTGTTTCCAAGCTCTCCTTTGCAGGACACGTTTCCATACAAGTCTGGAAACAAATGACATCCTCTCATATGATGGTAACACCCACACACGATGTATTTCTTCAAGATTGCTCTACCGATTCCACTCACAAGGCTTTGGTCAGCCTGGTGCCATATTAAAAGTCCAAGGTGCCACACAATCAACCAAGAATCTCTAAATGGTTCTTGCTCAACCAATGGCAACAGGGCTGCACTCCAAACACTTTAAAAACTCCAGAATGGAATGGAATAAAAGCACAAGATTTTGCTTACCATTTCTGATAGCAGTTCTTCAGTTAATGATGGATTCTGGTAGATAGAAAACTGAATTTCCATAGGAATTCCATAATCCAAAGGTTGCTGTTAAAAAAAGAGGATAAAATATTTAGTGAATTCAACAAGTTACTGAGTTAAAAATGAAATTCAAAGCAGCATCAGTTAAGATGTGTTTTGTGAATGAGCTAAAGAAGGGGGTCTTCTAAGGGGGTGCTCTACATGCTAGAAATAGCTGCTAAATCTTTAGACTCCACTCCTCCCAAAAAAGCAAAAACAAATCAGCCTAAGTCAGAAAAATCCAGGATCCCCATTCTTCAAATGTGTCCCTTTCCTTTTATAAGACGGTGAAGAATACTTTGAAGGAGAAATGAGATTATACATATGTGGCACCAGCACCAGTGAGGTTACCAAATGACTTGCAAGAGGAAGACACCTCAACTGAAGAGGGGGTGGGGTGATATTGAAGGAGGTGGCTTTGTGCTTTTTGATGAGAGGTTAAAAGTATAGTAGAGGGAGATTGAAACAGGAGACCCCCAGATGGAAGAGAGAGAGAGAGAGAACCTAGAGGTAATGAGTATACATTGGATCAACATCCCTTCCTAGAAAAAAAAACAGAGTTACAGAAGCATTGATGATAATTCAAAACCAACAAAAGAAGAGTTGGAGAAGAAGCAGAAAAGACCGGCCATTGTTGAGAAGAAGAGAGAGAAAAGTTGTTGGTGGCAAAGAACTTGATTAACGAGTGATGTTAATTGACTGTGACTGGAAATTGTGGATTTATGGAATTAAGAAAGCAAACTGGCCATTTAATCATTGAATCAGTGCTATTCACAACAGATACTGACCAGGGGTCATCACTTACCTCTACAAGGGGTGGCATTACCCAGAAAGCTCGGAAAGTCGATTCTTTCTTCTTCGAACTCTTATTATAGGGAGCTGAGGAAAGAGAAAACAAAAGCAAAGAAGTTATTCAACAGGAGTTTCACATTTAAAAAAGAAATAATAAAAAAAGGAGCCATTGTTGTTATTTATCCCAAGGTTAACATTCTGAGAAAACTAACCCTATGGTCAAAAGTGTTCCACATGTGGCCATCCCATCTTTTTTGTATGTCAGAGAATATATTGTCCAATATAATAACCTTTCTTTTATATACGTAAGGCAGTGAGGTGTGATGCAAGGGAGATTTGGTTGCTATTTTTAGCAATTCAAGCAACTGCGTAGAGGTTCCCGCACTGGTTTGTAAAAAAAGTGGAATTCTTATCCAGGGGCCATGTTGCGGTGTGGTGGGTTGTGTGTCTCAATGACCCTGAGAGCAATACCAAAGGAGTACATGTTCCTGGTGGGCACCTTCCATGTGGGACAGATCAGGGGACAGACTAACATGGAGCATGCACTGGACCAATGCTCTGATTTAAAAGAAAAGCTTCAATGGCAATTCAATATTAGCAAGAGGTGGGCAAGGAAGGCATTCCTTCAGAGAAACATGTGACACAACACAGCAAAATCTAAAAGGAAGTGGCAGGGAAACAACAGGGATCCGAAAGGAGAGAAGCAGGAATGATATGACAGAGTGGAAAAGAGTGGAGGGAAGCATAATGAGTGAAGGACTTAAGTGATTGGTGAACACAGTAGTATAGGCACTCAGAAGCCCCTACACTGCAACAAGGACCCAACCTTGTGGTGGACACAACAACTTGGGAACTGTAAAATTCCTTTTGAATTTACATTTCCCTGACAGCTATTTTGAGAAGGACCACAACAAGAACAAAAGCATTAACCTTTAGCATACTGTAGGTGCATCGTGTTGCTGTATGAGTTTTCTCCCTGCTCAATGTGACACAATGCACTTGTAGCAATAGGGGAGAAAAGGTGCATGATGCACCTAAGTGTGCTAAAGGTCAAAGGTATTCCAAGAACTCACCAATGATGAAACCTAAACAAGGATGGTATACGGATCCCACACCCTTCATCTTCAGTTGATATGTCATTTGGCAGTCAATGTCCCGTAGAGTTGGACTGGCAGAACGATGGGGATGACTGTGGTACCAACCAACCAGGGACAAACCAGATTTGTTCATTCGATGTCGAATCTACAAAAGGCACAAACATATATTAATTTACATACAATGCTTGCTTAAGATGAAGGAAAACATAGAGAGATATTTTATAAAAGTTAAGAGGTTTCACAAGGGCAAATTTATATTATGATCCAGTCCAGCAGCTATCAGAACGAGTCTAACAACTAACACCATTTGCATTTTGTAAGGAAAACATGTGAACTTCCAAAACTGATATGAAAGATTAATTTGTTTTATTTCAATTTATTTTCTGCTCTTACAGCATGACTAAATTGATTTAAAAGAAAGTGAAACCTGTAGCAGATTTTCATAAAAATGTAAATATTTCTTTTCTTTTATTCATGATAAATTCCTTGAAGAATTTTCATAATTTTGTTTTTTAGTACATATATAAGACATAGACACACATCGTATACATTAACGTACATACACACTTACAAACATAGACACAATATATATATACACAGATATATATATATAAGCTTACAGATATATAGTTTTAAACATTAATCACAACCACACCAAGGCTAAATTTGAGAAGCTGGGTTTTACAAAAGCAGAAATGGCATGACTCATTAAGAAATTATAATTACAAGCCATTAATTTAGAAATGAGTTGTGATGTCACTGGTGCCAAGAAGTATCAACCCCTTTGCCTTTCCCTTGGCATGGAGAGGAGAGGCTGGTATGCATGGGTGAATACTGGCCTTCCTTAAAACAACCTTGCCTGGACTTGTGCCTCGGATGGTAACTTTCTAGGTGCAATCTCACGGTCATTCATGACCAAAAGGAGGCCTTTACTCATTTACCCTTTTTATGTGTGTGTCTTTGCTTGTCCCCACCACTTGAAAACTATGTTGGTTTGTTTACATCCATGTACCTTAGCAGTTTGGCTGAATGTGACCGATAGAATAAGTACCAGGTTTACTAAAAATAAATAGTGGGGTTGATTTGTTTGACTTAAAAACCCTCCAAGGTGGTGCCCCAGCATGGCCACAGTCCAATACCTGAAACAAGTAAAAGAATAAAAGATAAAAGATGAGAAAACTCACCTCAGCCTCAATTAAAGGAGCATTTTCTTTGTCCCCTAATCTACTCAGACATGGGAATGCTTGTAGAATATTCAGATCTGCATTGAAAAATACAAAATATTTTTACATTCATTTATCAAAGAGCAGAATGAAGCAGAAGGCTTCGTTGCTTTTCCCAGCATCAAGTGCTAGATGAAGAATTCTTAAATCTCAGCTGTGCTGGTGCCACGTAAAAAGCATCCAGTCCACACTGTAAAGTGGTTGGCATTTGGAATGGCATCCAGCTTTAAAAACCTTGCCAAAACTGATCTCAGCTGTGCTTGTACCACATAAAAAACCCTGAGTCCACTTTGTGGAGTGGTTGGTGTTAGGAAGCGCATCCAGCCGTAAAAACCATTGCTAAAACAGTCACAGAAGTCTGGTGCAGGCTTCTGCCTGGCTGGCTCCAGTCAAACCGTCCCACCCATGCCAGCATGGAAGATGGACGTTAAACAATGGTGATGATGATGAATAACATATGTATTTCATTCCATTTCCTGCAAATAAACAGGTTCCTTTCATTTCTTCTGACCAACCTCATTATTATTATTATTATTCTTACCAATATGGAGGGCAGTGAACTGGCTGAGACATTTCTGCACCAGACAAAAATACTTCTCAGCATGTTTTCTGACTTTACATTTGAAGTTCAAATGCAAATGAGGTGGACTTTGTCAATCTTTCAGGGTTGATAAAATATGTACCAGTCAGGCATTGGGGGTTGATGATATCAACTTACCCCTTCCCCTAAAATTGCTGGCCTTGTGTCAAAATTTGAAACCAATATTATTACCAATACATTATTCTTACTCTGCCAAAATATTTTATTTCTATACATTCGACCCCCATGAGGATGGGGAAGCCGCCTTTTTTCCGTCAAGGGCTTATGTGCCCCTTTATTAGACTATTTTCCTTAGTCATTGCACGGGGATTGCCATGTGCTTACCATTATTATTATTTACAAGATTGTAAAAACAGTGCCGTATAAAAAATCCATTCGCACCGATATATATGTATATATATCCTCAACCAATCCTTCCCCACCACTACCCTCCTCTCGACCCGACCCCTACTAGACCAACTGGTTGAAGAGTATGTACTTACGTTGTGTGTTCTGGTCCCATTTACCGGCCAAATATCCCAATACTTCACTACTTGTCAAGTGGCAGTGGAAATCCTACAACAGCAGAGAGGAGAATCACTTAATTAGTTTGCAATTAATTAATGAAGTGGAGAAGAAACATCTCATTAATCTGTGATTGATTATCAGGCAGAATGAAGGATCACCTCGTTAATTTTTGATTGTATATTGAAACAGAGAGATTACATACCGGAAGAGTGGATCAGCTCATTAGCCACTGATTGCTCATCAAACAGAGAGGAGAAATCACTTTGTTAATTTGTGATTGATTATGAAATCTTATTAATTTGTGATGGAATGAAACTGTTTGCAATTTCTTCTTCTGAATCTTCGACCCCGAATATGAAGGTTACGTGTTTTGTGTTTGTGTCGTAATTTTGAAGGAGGAGAGAGAAAAGGAACAGCTTCAATGATGTCTTCAAATCCTGCAGACTTGGTGTTCAAATGGATAACCCTTTAGCATTCAGATTATCCTGCCAAATCTAATCCATTTATTTATTCACATTATTTGGAATTAATTAGGCATTTTCTCACAGCTTGTATGACGTGATTGTTTATATTTTAGAGTGACATTGTAGGGTAGATGTAAGAGGCCAGATATGGTCAGTTTGAATATAAAACAGGTGGACCATTTGGGCTGGACATTACCAGTTTATATGCTGAAGGGTCAAATCAGACACAGAGTCTTCAGAAGACCCCACTAGAGTGGTATAAGTCAAACACAATGTTCAGATGTTTTGACAGAGAGGTATGTGTACCATGTGCTGAGATTTTCATACAGAGAGGTACATAAACGATATGTCAAGATGTCCGAATGTAGAGGCATACGTACGAGAGTAAGATGAGATGGTCAAAGTTGGAATGTCTTTGAACAGAGGTCTGCTTGATCAGGGAGCATCGAAGATTAAACTATAGTTATTCACTCTCTCTCTCTCTCTCTCACACACACCCACACACAACACAGGGGTGCAGGCATCACTGTGTAATTGAGAAGTTTGTTCAACAACTATAGGCTTAGCCTCACTGCATAGCACCTTTGGCAACTGTCTTCTAATGTAGCCCCAAGCTGGTAGATGGAAACTGTGTGGAAGCCCATCATATGTCTGTGTGTGTGTGTGTATATATAAAATTAATTACATACATACACACATATATTTGTGTATGTGCATGTGTTTGTGTTTGTCCCCTTACACAGCTTGACATCTAATATTGGTTTGTTTACAACCCTGTAACTTAACGGTTTCGCAAAAGAGACCAATGGAATAAGTAGTACACTTAAGCAGAAATAAAAAAGATAGAACGTATTTTGTGGTGAGTTTCACAAAACCGTTGAAGAAAATCTGTCTGAATGAATCTTGTGGGAGCCGTGCAGCCATGCAGAGCAAAAGAGGTCAAAGGAAAAAGAAAGATGGTCACGGCAGAGTGCCTTTGACCGGGAATGGAACAAGAGAAGAACCAGGAAGCATCCCAGAGTACTTACTATGAGAAACATGGAGTTTGTTGTGACAGACACACTAAACGGTTGGAACTTGCCATAAGCTTCAAATGTTTCACACTCAACTAATGTGTTTGGATCTCTGCAAGAAGAAGGAGAAGACAAAGAGATAAAATACTGCTTCTGGAATTAAATCAACTAATCTGGAACTCGACTGAGGAAAGAAAACTCTGAATGACCCGTCCTTGTTTTCTTTGTATCGTCTGTCTGGATGTTTTGCATTCTTGTCCCATTCTTGTATTTTATATATATATATATATATGTTGTATATATATACACACATATATGTTTAGTATACTGTTCCATTAAGGTAAGATGACCAAAAAATTTACTTCAGTTAGTGAGGGATATGTTTAATAAACACAATATATAGTTTTTATGAGCTACCAATAGTTTCACGCAATGAAAATGACTCAGCATATGTGTGTGTGTATATGTATGTATGTATGTATGTATATATGTATGTGTGTGTGTGTGTGTATATATATATATATATATAAATATATGTGTATATGTTTATATATGTGTGTGAGTGTATATATGTATATACATATATATGTATATATTTATATATGTGTGTGTGTAGAAATAGATGTACAACTGCTCCTGTTAAGATCTCTGTGTAGATAATCCCCAGCCAGGCTTCTTCCAATTTGGTTGTTAAGCAACCATTAGACTCAGTGGTTTTATCACTGGTTATGAAACACAGAGCAAACGGAGGAGAACTTGGGACAAACTCATATTGTTAGTTCCAATCTCCATTTCACCATTGCAGTTGTTTGCAATCCCTGCATCGAATGTTCCAAGTGCAATTCGATGCTTAACCCCAACAGATCATCAAGGAATGCTTTAGTGCCCTACGCTACAGAGAATGAATTGTGTAGATTTAGGGAGATGGCTGGCATTTTAGACAAGGGCTTTGAGAGGGAAATGCATACATACACATCTAAGAATTTGAAAATTGGCTCCATAGAAAAAAGGTTTATGTCAAATATGTGTGATGACAAATGGGAAAATAAAGGGATTCTGAGCCAAAATATTTTTCTTTTAAATAAATCTAGATTTTATTTTAGCTTGTTTGGAAGATCTCCATGATAGGAATCTATCCATGTTAGTTACAGGCAAAAATATTCAGTAGAAAAAATGTACTGAGGTAAGAAGCGCAGTCTCTGGTTTACAAGTTCCAATGAAACTGTCCAACCCATGCCAGCCTGAAAAGCAGACACTAAAAGATGATGATGATGATGATGATAGTGTTCAGCTGTTCTGTGAAGTGTGTTGGAGAGAGTGAAGAGGTGGAATGGCTAGAAAAGCAAAAAAAAGATTCCCAGACACTTACTGTTCAGCATTTCTGTCCAGGAGATTGGAATGTTTGACCAAAGGGAACCTTGGATGGGAAGTGTTAATAATTTCGGGTTTCTCTAGTTTTTGTGTTTGGTGACTGTGTTTTGGCGATGGGGAGACTTTCTTCTGCTGATGTGTTTGATGACTATGATGCTGCTGCTGCTGTTGTTGTTGTTGTTGCTGTGGTGGTAGTGGTGGTGACAGTTGAACTTTCTGGTGCTGTGTTTTCTGATTGTGTTGTTGTTGCTGTAGCGCTGGTGGTGGTGGTAGTGTTGGCGGTGGAGACAGCTGAACTTTCTGGCGGTGCGGTTGTTGACTGTGTTGTTGATGTTTTGGTTGTGGTTGTTGTTGAAGCGGTGGTGGGGGAGACAGTTGCACTTTCTGCTGCTGCTGCTGCTGGTGGTGACATTGTTGGGATGGTGAGAACTTCTGTATTTTGTGACTTTCTTCTTTAATTCCCTTTAACGAAAGGTTCAAGGCTAAAAACAACAACAATGATAAATAAATAAAAGGAAAAAATATGACACATATTAATTAGATAGCATGGGGTAATTAAGTAATTAGTATTAGTTAATATTATCTAATTATCCTGTACCCTCACACCCCTGCAACGTACCCAATCAGATGTCAGTTCTCTCTCACATCCTTCTCCTGTCTACTGTAAAATTACTATTATTCTGCTGTTCCGTACTCCCAATCATCATCTGCTACTCCACTCCACCACCCACAAATCATGCATCATTGGTCAACCACCGGTCACTACATCTGCCCTTCACTCTTATTTAGTCTCTCTTGCAACCCTCAACCAATCCTGCTTCCCATGTCCCTGCTCACTTCAACCCACCTCAGACCTTGAGGATCCAGCCTAACACTTCATCACCTCTATTTATATCTCTTTCCACATCCACCCGACTGTTCTCACCCTTTTTTTCTAAAATGTGAGTCACCATTTAGCCCCTCTACCTGTTCTGCTCTGTCCCCTTCTTTCATACTTTTACCCTTCATCTCTTAGCATAAAGCTGTCCCTTCAGGGTTTGTAGCCTTGCAAGCAACATGGCATCCTCACTAGAGTTGACGGCACAAAAAAAAAAAAATTTAAAAAAAGTGGTTGGCATTAAGAAGGGCATCCTGTTGTAGAAACCCTGTTAAAGGAGACACTGGAATCCTATGCAGTCCTTGGGTTCATCAGAGCCTGTCAAACTATCCAACCCATTCCATGGAATAGGCCGGATGGTTTGACAGGATCTGTTGCATGGAACAGGGACATTAAATGATCATCATCATCATCTCACTAGTGTTTATAGTTGACTGATTGGCACCAAGTCATCTGTCCCCATCAAAATCCACTGATTTCTCACAGACATGCTGTCCCCTCATTCTTCCTCCTCTACCACTGTTTCTCTGGACCTGGTTGGCTTCATTCAACATCAACTCAGAACCCTGTCTTCTTCTCATCCACATTTTAACTAACCCAGAGACATGGAACTTAATTGTATACTATTTATTTATTTATCTTTATCTCTTTCTCTCATTTCTCTTTCTCCCTCTCTTTCTTTCTTTTCCGTTATCTGTATCTTTGTACGTCTCTCTCTTCTTCCTTCTATATCTACATATTTCTCTCTCTCTCCTTTCCTCCCTCTCTCTCAATATTTGTTGATATTTTGACTCTTATCTACAAAAATTTTAAAGAGCATCATTAAAACATAACTCTGATGATGATGATGATGATGATGATGATGTTTCTATGAAGAACACTCTGGAATTCTTTCCTGACTCATTTTTAACCCCAGCAGTTGAGGACATACAATTTCTCAAGAACAACATCAACCACACCAATTCCACTGATGTCAAAAATCCTGCAAAACTCTCAGACACCCAACCTCTTGCCCCCACCCCCAACCCCTCTCCTCATTTATTAATGTGGACACAAAAAAGACTCTGAGTCCATAAATTTCTTCTTTCTTTGCCATGGGGGTTGAACAAATTTGAAAAGTTTAAAACCATTTCAACGTTTATTTAAGATGGTAGTTTGTTTCTTATGAAGGGGTGGTCCTTATAAAGATCCTTATTAGCCCACCCCTCTATAAGAAACACTGGGTTTACATAGGAAATAGCTGTATTTTATAAAGAAACAAATATGTGACTCACCTTCCTCTTGAATATCACTGTGGCTCCAGTCGACATGTCTGCAAAGAGCAAAGATGGCAGCATTAAAGCAAACACGAAACAAGAGAAGACTTCACTCTTGTTATTTCTCTTGTTGTTTCATCATTATACACACACATGCACACACACATGCACAGACACACACACACACACACACACTGTCACTCATTTTGTCCCTTTTTGTGTCCCCTTTTCTTCCAATGCTTGCCTGAGTCAAACAAAAAAAGTCATTGAGAAGCTGTTTCCCTGTTGCTAATCGTTGCCTGTTTTTCAATTAAGGGTTGGCAACAAGGAGGGCATCTGGCCCTAGAAAATCTACTTCAAAAAATCCCACCTGCCCCTTGCAAGCAGGGAAAAGTGAATGTAGAATGATGATGAAGATATATATATAAATAATAAGAGACGATGGATAATTGTCAGCTCGTTACAGCTGTAACGAGCTGATAATTATCCCCTGTCTGCAATTATTCATTTGATTATAACACACCAAAGGGATTTACGACTTGTCAGACCCCCTAGACTATACCAACAACATACAATTCAATGTAACGCATGGTTTGAACCAGCCCCTAGGTGCTAATTACTCATAGGGTTGGTTTCCTCTGTGAACACAACTGGAATGTCTTGATACTTACCAACTGTAGGCCGGAATCACAGGTATATCGAACCCTACCTGCTGCATATCTTTTCAAGTACCCGATTCTATCTGAATCTTTATTTTACTATTTATAAATATACATATATACATACATACATACATATATATATATATCACGTGATCATGTGACCGACCAGACCATCAGATGTTGCTACACATCGCTGGTCACAATGCGCTCTGCATTGTTTTAGCCTTCGAATGACGCCACCCCACTGGCTAAGCGAGCAGGCCAACAGAAGAAAGAGTGAGAGAAAGTTGTGGCGAAAGAGTACAGCAGGGATCGCCACCACCCCCTGCCGGAGCCTCGTGGAGCTTTTAGGTGTTTTCGCTCAATAAGCACTCACAACGCCCGGTCTGGGAATCGAAACCGCGATTCTACAACCGTGAGTCCGCTTCTCTAGCCACTGGGCCATTGCGCCTCCATATACACACACATATATATGTGTGTGGAAGTGTGTGGCTTAGTGGTAAGGGTGTTGGACTCATTATCGTATGATTGCAGTTTCGATTCCTGCACTGGGTGGTGTGTTGTGTTCTTGAGCAAAGCACTTCATTTCACATTGCACCAGTCCACTCAGCTGGCAAAAAGGATTAACCCTGTGACAGACTGTCCTCCCATCTAAGTGGAAGACTTATATGCCATAGAATCCAGGAAACCAGCCTAAGGCCTAGGAAGGTCCTTTTAATCTCTGTCACAGTTCCTTAGTCAGCCCAGAGCTATAGTAGAAGACACTTACCCACGATGCCCAAACCTTTGAGTCGTAAATATTTTCTGAAAAACATTCAATTTTTCTTACTTTTTGGTTTTACCATTGGTTATAGGTTTATGCCCTATATGTGCGGGCAAAGGGGGTTTCAATGTAGTTCTTCGTTCCACTTCAAATTCAGGCACTTTATGGAACAAGTCTTTGGAATTTCGATTGGTTTTCATAATGTTAGAAGAATCATCCAGCAGAGGCACCTGTAAGAGAGAAGAGTATTTTCCTTTGATAATTTGTGGTTGGTATTATTAGAGGGGAAAAAATAAAGAAACTATAGAAGGAATATTTAGTAGTCCGAAGACACTTAGAAATCGAACCTGGATCGCTAGATACACTACAAAAACAACAACAAAAAAAGTGATTCACTCAATTATTGATAACACCAATAAAAAAAAAGGGCCACTCGGACACACAGTAAAAGAAGATCTCATCAAACAATTTCATCTTTGGTGTGTTTTCTGTGTATTTAGTATATTTTAGCCATTGGACAATAGAGTTGGTAAATAGTAATGGTGCTGCCTTTAAACTGGTCAACTGCAAGTGATTTGACCATAATATCAAGACCAATGGACGGCAGAGTTGATGACAATGACGAAGGCATGGCTAAACCAGGTGGCTGCTAAAATTACACATCTTATATCAACTTTGAACTTTCTCACTTGGTGCAAGCATCCTTTCTTTGTCGTTTGTAGTAACAACAATATACAGTTTGTTAACGATAATGACAAATATATTTGCATTTAAAATCTCAGAGGAATTCATATTCTTTCCATCAACTTCAACTTAACCAAATCATAAGATGGTTGATTACCAAAATTCAGAAGTATTTTACTGTTACAAACAGATATTTTATTTAATGGAGTGATACGTGTAGCAGCCAAGCAGACTGGGTAGATATGGGAGACATCACAAATATTAAATGTTCCTTAATCCTATGCAACACAGGTAAGGTTTCCATTTAAGGGAGTAGCATTTTGTCAGCGTGTCTTCAAGCGTGCATGAAGTTGGTCCCGATGTTGGAGTCGACTTTGCTCAAATCTTTGAACTGAAGAGAAGCAGGACTGGCGCCAAATCCTGCGTTCTGCTGCTTTGTCTTTCCCTCGGAAGCAAAGGGAAAGTTGCACTGCTTTAGACTGTCTTTTAGTTTGTCTTTGAAGCGGAAGAATAGCCAACCAACTGACTTTCTTGTTGGGAAAAGGCCAAAGAGAAGTTGCTTTGGTATTCTGATATCACTCATGTGTGGGAGATGACCATTGAAGCTGTATTTTGATGAGGATGGCTTCAATACCTGATACGTTGCATTTTGTTAGCACCTCACTGTTATGAATACGGTCACTCATACATAGACATGTTTATACACAATGGGCTTCTTTCAGTTTCCATTAACCAAATCCAATCCACAGCTGTAGCTGGTACAGGGCTATAACAGAATACACTTTCCCATGGTGCCACAGAGTGGGACTGAACACAGGACCATATGATTAGGATGGTTGGGAATCAAGCTTTTTACCTACACAACCATATTTGGTTAATAGGAGAGAGAGAGAGAGAGAGACCCTTCTCTATTCTTTCAAGGGGCATGGTGTGGTTTGAGGGATATTTGGTTGTTATTTCTAGATGGTTGAATAACCTGATCTGTCAATGTCTGAGGTTCGTTCAATGTTGCGTGTTTATATTGGCAGCAGATGGCTGAAGGTGGTGCCAACGGAATCTAACATTTTAATTTATAGCTGGGAAGTCTTATGACAAGACAGAATTGGTTTGGAGGTCAACGGAGGTTTGCGAGGAATGGAAATAGAATTTTCAAATAAGCAAATACAAGAAAATCTATTTCCCGGTTTTCTGGTCCTTTCCATGTATTACAACACATACACACACACACACACACAAACACACAAATATATATATACACACATGCATATACGGGACACACTAACACACACACACACACACAGAAACAGCCATATACACACGCATACAAACACAAAAAGCAGTTACACACACATACACGGAACCACACATATATAAAGATACACAAATACATAGACACAAACACACACACACACACAGACATGAAAATACACATACACGATTGTACACACTACATATGCACATACACAGACAGACACACAGACAGACACACATTTAAAATGTGTACAAAGCTTCTAATTTATGAAGGAGGTGATACAGTAGAAACATAAATTACTGTTGTTGCCTGCATCTTTCAAGTTAATCTGAACAAATAACCCCAACCCACTCCATGACCACCACCATTAAAAGTACATTTCACAAATAAAAATATATTTAAAAAAAGCCGCTGCTGCTGCTACCACTAATACCAAAACTATAACTACTACTACTACTACTACTAATAATAATAATAATAACAACAAAACAACAACAATACAAATGATAGACAAATAAATGAAAACATGATAATAGTAATGATGATGATAATGGTGATGATGACAACTGATGAAGATGATGATGATGAGGATGGTGATGATTATAATAGCAACAACAACAATAAAGATAATAGATAAATAATAATAAAATAATGGTAATAATGATGATGATAATAATATTAAAAATAAATAATAATAATAAAATTACATTTCAATATCAAATGACAGTAATTATAGAAGTAAAAACAAAAAAAAAGAAAATTATAAAAAAAGGAGAAAAAATTTAATTCAGTCAGATTGACTAAAAAAAGAAATATTATTACAAATGTCTCTCTCTCTCTCTCTCTCCTCTCTCTCTTTGTATCTCTCTCTCTCTCTTTCCTCTCTCTCTCTCCTTCCTTTTTTCTACCTCCAATAAAAGATGATTAAAAAAATAAATGTATAATTTTTTCCCAAAAAAACCCAAAATAAAATTTAAAAAATAATACTTATGATAATAATAATAATAATAATAATGGTAATCATCATCATCAACATGATAATAAAAATAACAACAACAACAATAATAATAGCAACAATAAGATTAATGATAAGAATTCTAAAAATAAGTAAAATGGAAAAAAAGAAAAAAGTTCAGAAATAAATTTTAAAAAATAGCTGTTTTGAATAAACAAAATTAGATTTGAAAAAAGTACGAAGCAGAAAAAATAAAATGAATAAATTAGAAAATAAAGAATGAATAAAATAAAAGAAAATAATGAAGTTAAGTTTTTTTTCATACATAGAAAAAAAGGAGAAATAAAATAAATATAAAAACAGCAAAAATAATTTAATCGATAAAATCTCATATTTCATATGAAAGTTGCTGAGATGATTTTTGACTAAAAACTGCCTAATTTAGAGGAAAATATTGTTTTGTGGATTTCAAACACAGACACACAAAAACATGTGTGTGTGTGTGTGTATGCTCTATATATGTATATATTTGTATGTTGGTGGTGGTGCCCCAGCATGGCCACAGCTCTTGAGCTGAAACTAATAAAAGAGTAACGTGTGTGTGTGTGTGTGTGTGTGTGTGTGTATCTTAATTGTTTCAGTCATTAGACTGTGGCCATGCTGGGGCACCAGCCTGAAGAATCTTTAGTCAAATGGAGTGACCTTAGTTTTTTTTTTTAAAGCCTGGTACTTATTTTATTGGTCTTCTTTGCTGAACCACTAAGTTACAGGGACATAAACACACCAACACAAGTTGTCAAGCGGTGGTGGGGGACAAACACACACACACACACACACAACGGGCTTCTTCCAGTTTCCTATTTCTTTATTGCCCACAAGGGGCTAAACATAGAAGGGACAAACAAATGGATTAAGTCGATTACATTGACCCCCAGTGCTTAACTGGTACTTAATTTATCAACCCCGAAAGGATGAAATGCAAAGTCGACCTCGGCAGAATTTGAACTCAGAACCTAGCGGCAGACAAAATACCGCTAAGCATTTCACCCGGTGTGCTAATGTTTCTGCCGAGTTGCCACCTTTTCCAGTTCCAGGCTTCTTCCAGTTTCCGTCTACCAAATCCTCTCACAAGGCTTTGGTCGGCCCGAGGCTATAGTAGAAGACACTTGCTCAAGATGCCATGCAATGGGACTGAACCCGGAACCATGTGGTTGGGAAGCAAGCTTCTTACCACACAGCCACACCTGGCCTCGTGGTTAGGGCGTTGCACTCAAGATCAGAAAATCTGATGTTGGGTTATTTGGAGTGGAGTTGGGCCGGGAGTGAGTGGTGAGTGGAGGGATGAGATGAAGGGTAGGTAGTGGGTGGCAACAGAAGTCGTTGTGAAGTGGAGGAGAGTGGGGTGGTGGTTGGCTGTAGAGGAGGGCAAAGAGGGTAATTGTGACAGAGAGGTAATTATAGAGGGATGAGGAGGGGACCAGTGCAGTCCCTTACACCCTTACACATAAGCCTAGTGAAAGGATGACAAGGGACCAATGCAGTCTCCTATATAGAGGCCTGGTGAGGGGATGCTCAATGTTCAATACACCCACTTCTACTCCCCTCAGGTCTTGGCAGGACAACTGGACGACACCTTGTCCCTAATAAGGGGTCTCTCTGCAGTTCTTACTGATCATTCTCTCCCTTCCCTATGAAATGTAAGAATCTTCTGCTCTGCCCCTTCCCCACCTATTGCACTCCTTTCATACTTTAACCCCTCATCCCCCCCCCCAGCATAAAGCCAACACCCTACCCCCTTGGAGTTTGTAGTCTTGTGAGCTACATGGTAACCTCAATGGGTGCTGGTGGCAGGGAAGACACACCCTGTACACATTGTAGAATGGTTGGCATTAGGAAGGACATCCAACTACAGGGACCATGCTACAGCAGACACTGAAGCAGTTCTTGCTCCCAGTGGATCCAATCAGTCAGTCCAACCCATTCCAGCATGGAACATGGCCATTAAATGGTGATGACGTCATCATCTTCATTGTCAAACGTCTGTTTTCCATGCTGGTATGGGTTGGACGGTTTGACTGAAAACTGGTAAGCCAGGGGGACTGCACCAAGTTCCAATCTGATTTGGCAAGGTTTCTACAGCCAGATGCCCTTCCTAATGCCAACCTCTTTTTTATGTGTCACCAGCATGACGACTCCATATATATGGGATTGTCAACACTTGGTGCATCATTTAATGGAGAGTCGCCATATTCCATTCCATAGCTGCCATCTCTGAAGAGCGCAGGGTTACATAATCGGACTGCTATCTAACACTCCGTTGAACCCCTAATGCAAAACTGATTGGTAAGATCAGCAGTAATGGATATATAATACTGTACACTTTGATTAATATATATATATACTTCTAATATAAGGATGAAATTTTTCAAAAACAAAATTTTATCAGTGGCCAGCATATTAAAATACCTTTCAAGATGAAAATTTAAACAATTATAAATAAGGGCAAAAGAAAAACATTTTCTATGCCAATATGCTGAAAAATAGACCTTAGATCATCTAACCACAATCTAAGGTCTATTTTTCAGCATACTGGCATAGAAAATGTTTTTCTTTTGCCCTTACACACATGCACACACACACACACACATATATATATATATGCATGTAAGTATGTGTGTAGCCTTGTCTAGACATCATTCTGCCTCAAAAGACACATGCAAGCCGGTTACATGGACATTAAATGATGATGATGATGATGATGATAGGCAAAAGCTGAAGGTGGGGCAGAGTAGTCAATTATCCTGACCCCAATATTTGACTGGTAATTAAATTTAGTGAAACTAGAGAGATGAAAGGCAAAAAAAAAATTTTTTAAAAAAGCAACAGCGAAAGACAAAATCCAAACTGACGTGGGCAGGATTTGAAACCAGAATATTAAAGTGATATAAGTGAATGCTGCGATACGGACGATTTGGGTCCAACATCTCATTCAGTTCTACCACTCCAATGATCCTCCCCCACCCACCACCACAACACCTCCACTCTTTTAATAACTGCAACAACAACAATAATGAAATTAATAATTTAATAACAGTAATTTATGACATGGAAATGAAACAGTTTCTACTTTGGGATTACTGGAAGAAAGTAACAACAACAACAACAACGTCCTCCTCTTTCTCCTCCTCCTCCTCATCATCATCGACAGCAGCAGCAGCAGCAGCAGCAGCAGCAGCAGCAGCAGCACTGAGTAAATATCTTTAATTAGTAATAATATCATTAGATTCCTGTTTCATGGCCTTGTTCTTATTTCCATAGTTACTGATACATTGAAGTTGCCACAGACAGTATGGAGGGGATGGTGCGTGTGTGTGTGTGTGGGAGGGGCGATTTGATGGAAGGTGGTGGTGGTGGGTGTGGAGGAACGGCGGGGGAGGGAGGGAGGGATGGATGGAGGTGGAATGCTTTGCCAAGAGTTATAATGGCCATTGTTTTATGCAGCTTTGCTATTCTTGATATGACAAAAGAATGGAAAGATCATAAGGAATACTAATAAAAGGATTTAAATGAAGGGTGGCAAGAGGGGTGTGTGGGCGGGTGGGGGAGAAAAGTAAAAGGGGTGGGCGTGCATGGGTGGGTGTGGCAGAGAGGAGAAGAGAAACAAAAGATAAAGATAGACCTAAGCACTTATTTATATACGTGTATGATTATACATTAACATCTACATCTCTCTCTCTCTCTCTCTCTCTCTCTCTATATATATATATATATATATATACATACACACACACACATTTATCTACCTACACATATATAAATATGTAGATGTATATATATTCATTTATACACATACATACATGAACACACAAATGCACACATGCCCGCATGCATGCGCGCGCGCGCACACACACACACACACACACATTAATATGTGTAATGTGAAGAAAAAAATCAATTGATGGAAAGAACAAAATGTGATAAAAGAAGGGATCAAGGGATGAAATATAAGGAAACAACAACAACAACAACAACAACAGGATGAGAAAATCGAAACATATTCTGCAGCAAATAAACAGCAATTATTAAAGACAGATTTAACTTGGTAAGAGAGAAACGGCTCCTGGTGTTTGCCCTGAACAACTGAATGGAAAAACAAAAACCCAAAAGTAGGGTTAACAACTTGCTTGAGGGATACAAACCTAATGGTTGCATTAACAGACTGATTTCAAGGCTGTAGCCCCCAGCGGTTAACCCAAACAGCTGGTCCCAGGGACACATCACAACGGTTGGGTTAAAACTGATTTCATACACATACACCAGTGGTAGGATAAACAGCTGATTTTATGACTGGGTTACCCTCTGATTTCAGGGGAAAAGCTCAATGGTTTTATTTACAGTTAATTTTGGGGCACACCCCTGTGGTTAACAGCTGGTTTGAGGGATAAAGCACTAGAGTTGGGTAAACAATGACTCTGAGGGCTACAAACCCAGTGCTTGGTTTGAATGACAGGTTTTAGGACATAAATCCAATGAATATCTAGTTTGAGGGATGCAGGGCTCGTTGTCGACCTGAATAACTGATTTGAAAGACACAGACCCCACCCTGCCGCCAGGGCATGGCTTTGAACTTGGAATACAGAAGCATGCAAGTGAATACTCCAGGTATTTCCTTTGTCACTGGTTCTGTCAATCCACCCGAACAAATCCTTCCAACCCAACACCCGATATTCTTTCTAGATTAAACACTACTCTTGTTGTTTTGCCCTATCTCTATACTGACCTAAAATCAAAGGCTTTTCAGGCATGACCATCTCACTTTTTCCCCAGGCACAATGTGCCCTGTGCCACAATATCCAATATGTTCTTCCATTTATTATATAGAAGCATGGTGTAGGGTGAGGGAGGTCTGAGATCTGGCTGCTATTTCTTCCAAGTCAAGTAATCACTCCTACACACACACATGTATGCATATATATATATATATATATATATATATATATATATATATATATACTGGAGTAAACACATAAATGTGAAACAAGGTGGAAAAAAGAGTACTCAAATACCAGTGGTAGAGTAATATGCTTTATTTAAAGCAGCAGAAAATTCAACAAAATCTGTTACTCTGAGTTTCTCGTTGCCGTTCATCAGACAGTTTTTGCTAGAAAAAAACTGTCTGATGAACGGCAACGAGAAACTCAGAGTAACAGATTTTGTTGAATTTTCTGCTGCTTTAAATAAAGTATATATATATATATATATATATATATATATATATATATTATATATATATATATATATATATATGTAAATGTGTGTATATATACATTACACACACACACACAGTCCATAAATACTTCCATTCATCCATCCACACACACACACACACTTAAAGTGGTGAGCTCCAACTGGTCTGTACCAGTTTCATGGGAACCATTTCTTAAGTGCAAGTCTGTTGTTCACAGTAGTGAGAGGTTACTGTGTAAAATGTTCTATTTTAATATTAAAGATGGGAAGAGATTAATAAAGTTTGTTTTGAGGAAAGAATCAGGAAATACACACAAATTCATATTATTATTATTATTATATATAAATTTAAATAGAGGTTAAAATAGCCTCATTAAGGGATAAAAATATCCAATGAATTACTGGTTCATTGCTTATTATTTATTTCTGAATAGTAATATTCATAAAATAATAGGTTTAAGTATAAATCTTGGTTTATAAATATTCAAATTAAAATCCAGAAAATGGAGAACATGGTGAATTGTTGCACTTAATAAATTATATTAATGCTAGATCTCCATTTTCTGAATTTTAACTTGTGTACGTATGTATACATACATACATACATACATACATACATACATATATATATTTATATGTATGTAGTTCAAAATTGTACAAAAAAACAAGACAGAAAAAGAGGTCAGGGAACAACAAAGTGTATTTGTTTGACACTGAAGGTGAGACTGGAAATTCTTTATGCCAATGAGCCAGAACTCACCGACAACATGTCCGACAGGAGGAACTGCGAAAGATTCCACTGAGTAAACACCTAGATACATGTGGAGAAGGAAAATTTAAGATCTTTCCCTTCTATAAATGTCCAAAGAATGATACCTCCTTCAGGAGAAATATGGGAAAATACTTCATAACAAAGTTCTGCCCCAAATTGAATGGCTGAAAATATTTCTATAATAATTTGTACTAGATGAAGGACCAATTTTGTAAAAAGTAAATTGTATTAAACACACACACAGAGTTCTACACACATAAATAAAAACAATCTTTCATCAAGATTCTCCAATCCATATCAGCACAGGAATCAAACAATGGTATAAATATCAACACAATTATTTCTTCTTCTTCTTCTCTTTCTTCTTTCTTCCCTTTCAGATACACAGGCACCCACTCTCTCTCACACACACACAAAACAATGATAAAAAGAAATCCAGGCAATTTTTTGAGAAGTGACATTTTGCCCCCCTTGATGTGACCAACTGGGTTTGTCATTTCTAAAAGCCAAGAATCATTTACTATTGAAAGACTGACCAGCTGCAAAAATATCAACAAATGTTTTTCTTCTTTCTCTCCTTCTTCCTTTCCTTCTCTTTTTCTGTAACACTTCTTTCAGATACAAACACACACACACACACACACACAATGTACCAAGCAACAAGAACAGATCAAGCCATTCAAAAAGATCAAACAAAAAAGAAAAAAAGAAAAGAAAAATAAACAGAAACCGGTAGAATAAAAACTTTGAAGTCGTTGCTTACCAGATTGTCACAGATATTGCCATTCTGTCGCTGCTTTCGACACCAAAGTGATTTCCAGGAAACTAACTTCCTGCCTTTGTATTTGATCTGAAATAGAAGTTTAAGGATTGACAAGTTGCTGTTGTTGCTGCTGAAGATGATGATGATGATGATGAATATGGTCACATTGAGGATAGTGCCCAATGATAATAATAATAATAATAATAATGATGATGATGATCCTTTCTTATTTTGGTTCAAGGTCAGCAACTTCGAGAGGTAGGGAAGGTGATTGGAGTGACTCAAACGCTCAACTGGTACTCACTTTTGCAGCTTGGCATGCCAATGATTCAGCCAGCTCACCATTTTAATAATAATAATAATAACAATAGTACTGGCCCTCCGTTGGTTATGAGGACAAGGGTTCCATTTGATGTGATCAATGGAAGAGCCTGCTCATGAAATTAACAGCAAGGTGTGGTTATTTCTAATTTAGATAAAAGAGCCAACCAATGCCTTGTGAGTGAAGTTCGTCCATGGAAACCACAAAGAAGTTGATTGTGTAAATATATATATATATATATGCAAGCACAGGAGTGGCTGTGTGGTAAATAGCTAGCTTACCAATCACATGGTTCTGGGTTCAATCCCACTGCATGGCACCTTGGGCATGCAGTGCCCAAGGTGCCATGTCTTCTACTATAGCTTCAGGCTGACCAAAGCCTTGTGAATGGATTTGGTAGATGGAAACTGAAAGAAGCCCGTCGTATATATATATGCATGTGCGTGTTTGTGTGTCTGTTTGTCCCCCACTATCTAAGTAAGGATACATTATGCCTGGGTAAAAAAAAAACAAATCCAGAAAGTTTAGTCATGGTTGGAATGGCTCTGATCATAGATCTGTCTGTTGGTGCCAGATCAGAGATGACCTGGGGTTAAATACTACCACCACCACCACCACCACCACCACCACCACTACCGACAACAACAGTTAACTGGTCTTCTGGTCTTCTTCAATACCGATTATTTTGGCAGCATTTCATTGATCTCTACCAATGATATTTTAGAAATGATGATCAATCTTCTTCACCCTGTACCAGTTACCAATGATCTTGGGGGCAGCAGCAAGAGGAGGAAGAAATCAAAGAACATACGCAGCTCTTAAAATATCCAACATCCATTAAAGAAATATTGGATTCATCTCAACTTTCAAAAACAAAATTTGCAAACCATTTCTTTTTTTTACCTTGTTTATTTTCATTTAGTTGGATTATTATCATCATTATTATTATCATCGTTGTTATTGTTGTTGTTGTTGAAACCTAAGATGTAATATAATAAGGATGACTATTTATTTATCTGGCGCTATTCTATATTTTGGCAAACAAAGAAACTACCACATTTTGTGTTCTGTTTCCTCCTCCTCCTCCCCCTCCTTTTTTCTACTTCTCCCCCCCCCCCCCGCCGAGGTCGCCAACAACGACAACAACAACAACACCACCATCTTCTCTGTAATTGTCTTTTCTATGCCATCACCAGCCAATGAGAGAAGCTTATCTGCAATGGCTCAACATGCTGGAAATAGCAGCCAACTCTAAGCCTCACTTCAGGTCAGTCCCCAATGCCTTGCAAGACCTATCATCAAAAGCAACCAAGCCATAACAATTCAGTCGTTTTGTCTTCCAAATGTTGGGAGAACATATTCGCTATTCATGCTGGCATGGGTTAGATGGTTCAACTGGAACTGGTAAGCCGGAGAGCTGCACCAAGTTCCAGTCTGATTTGGCATGGTATCTATGGCTGGATGCCCTTCCTAATGCCAACCACTCCGAGAGTCATAATGGGTGCTTTTTATGTGTCACTGGCATGGAAGCCATTTGCATGACTTCAGCAATGGCCATGACTCTAATTTCACTTGGCTTGACGAGTCTTCCTAAGTACAGCGTATCACCAAATAAAAAAAAAAAAATTGCGAGTTGGATTAAAAAACAAAAGAAAAAGCAAGTAAGTAGTGGACGGTCTGCTAGTTAGAATGATGGGAGAGGGTTAAACTTACCGATGCCCAGCCACAGCCAGACTTTTTGGAAGGATTGACCAGCTTTTTGCAGTGACTAGCCCAGGCACTTGGTGAGTTGAAAATTTCATTATTTTCTTGCCACCTGATCTTACCGTTTGGAAGAAGGTCAGCAGCAAATTTCTTTCCCTGATTTAGAAAAGAGATAAAAAAAAAAGATGGTATAAATATAATTGGTCAGAATATATCGTTACTAAAATATAATTAGTTCAAAAAATAATTATAAAATATAATTGCTTAATGTTGATAATTAAAAAATATAATTGGCTAATTTAACTCATTTGAATAATTATAAAAAAGTAACAAGAAATCATGAAAATCCTCATCATTTAATGTTCACTTTTCTTTGGCTGGGTGCCCTTCCTGTCACCAACACTCACCTGTTTCCAAGCAAGGTAATATCTCCCCCCTCATGGCCAGACATGGTTTTCATGGAAGACTGGAAACAAACAACACTGCTTGTATGACAGTGATGTTCGTTTACAACCATCATGTGATGTCAAGACAAAGGTATACATACACACACCATCATCATCATCAAGATCCCTTAACTGATGCAACCAGTTGCTGGGGTGCCACTCCAGACGCTCCCATAGTCAGCTGTCCACTGTTCTGTCATGCGTAGCAGGTTCACTGTGCTGTGACCCATCCAATCCTTGATGTTGTCAAAAGATATTCTCTGTCTGCCCCTCTTTCGGCCTTGGTTTTGGACAGGGATTTCTGCTGGGACACATGACCATACCAGGCAAAGCTTTTGTCTTTTTAACTGCACAAAGAGTGGTTTCTGTCTGCCAGTGAACATATATATATATATATATATATATATATATATATATATGATGGGCTTCTTTTCAGTTTCCATCTACCAAATCCACTCACAAGGCTTTGGCTGGCTTGGTGCTATAGTAGCAGACACTTGCCGATGGTGCTGTGCAGTGGAACTGAACTGGAGACCACATGGTCGGGAAGCAAGCTTCTTACCGCACAACTATGCCTACAACATCAGGAAGGAAGAAGTTGGTGGGTGGGCGGGCGGTTGGAGGTCCCAGTGTTTTTACATCAGACAAAATCTGTTGGGGACCACATCAGTATGTTGTACTTTGCATCAACGGTTTCAGTTCACCACCACCTTTACCAGATCCATCACAAACATTACTACCATCTCCAGTTCAACCACCACCACCACTCACCTCTACCACCCCACCTCCATCACTACCACCATGATCGGTGGTGGTGGTGGTATGAGTGGTGATAGTAGCAATAGCAGAGGAAGTGGTAGCGCTAGGAAGAGTAGTGGTAGGAGTGGTAGTGGGAGTAGATAACAGATAGAAAAAAACTGTCAACAGAGAAACAAGAATAACAGAAAAAAAAATTCCAATGGAAAAAATATAAATATAAAAAAAGTGAAAAAGAAACATCGAACATTATTTACAGATTTATATTTCAAAGACATTTAGAAATAATATGTTGTTGCAGTTCTTGTTATTGTTGTAATGGTTATTATTATTATTATTATTATTATTATTATTGCTGTTTTATTAGTTGTCTTTATTTTTGTAGCTTTGGTTGTTGCAGATGTTGCTGTTGTTGTTCTCCATTACCAAGTATTTATTTGAATCATCTTTGATAACTCTCAACATGACAGAAAGTAAAAGCCATGATTTGTAACATTTGCAGTAATCTTTAAACAGAGAATAAAATATATTTCAGTTTTTCTTATTGTATTCATATATATATATATATATATATACGCACACACACATATGGACGCAAACACACACACACACATCTGTATATGTGCACACACACATATATATGTATATGTGCACATATATACATACAAATATAGAAAACATATTTGAGTTTACAAAAGTAGAGGACAAAAGTGTACAACATGTAGTTGCAGCAGCGAAATGACTCCCCCCTGTCACTGCTCAGAACAAATGCAGTCAGTTACATATCTGTGTGCATGTATAAATGTATATATGTGTGTGTGTGCTGATGCCACATAAATAGCACTGAAGCTGGTGCCATGTAAAGAACATGCAGCACACTCTGTGAAGTGATAGGTGAAGGAACCACGGTTGGGGGGGGGAGCATCAGAGTTTGGTGCGGCTTTCTGGCTTGCCAACTTCTGTCGAGCCACCCAACTCGTGCCGCCATGGAAGAATGGACGCTAAAAGAAAATACACACCCAAGCATACATAGGTAAAGGTATGGCCGTGCAGGAAGAAGCTTGCTTCTTAACACATATGGTTCCAGGTTCAGTCCCACTATGTGACACCTTGGGCAAGTGCCTTGGGCTGACCAAAGCCTTGTGATGTAAACTGAAAGAAGCCTATCATATATAAGTATGTGTGTGTGTGTGTGTATGTTTGTGCATGTGTATCTTTGTGTCTGTGTGTCCCCCACTGCTGCTTGACAACTGGTATTGGTGTGTTTATGTCCCTCATAACTTAGCAGTTTGGTAAAAAATAAAAGACTTATAGAATAAGTATAAGGCTCTAAAAATTAAGTCCTGGGGTTGATCTATTTGACTAAAATTGTTCAAGGCAGTGCCCCAGCATGGCCACAGTCCAATGACTGATGCAAGTAAAAGCTAAAAGCATACTTAAACGATCACTTAGAGAGGATGGGTTGTGAGTCTAGAAGTCATAAACGGAAATGTTGTTGCTGTTGTTGTTGTTGTTGGTGATGCAAAGTGGGGAATATTATCCTAATTCCATCTCTGTGACAAGGAAATAGTTTGGAGTTTGTTAGCAACAATAATGATTATTAATATAATTAATTATTACTAATAATTATTAATATGATAATAATTACTAATGTAAAATTCGTCAATTGGGGGATAAATTGTTGATTTAGTATTAAGTAATTAATTAAGCAATACTTATTAATTTAGTGATAATCATGAATTTAGAATTGGTCAGCTGTAATGATTAATAAATTGGCAAAGATTATTGATTTAGAATTAGTCAACTGTGATAATTGCTGTTGCAGACAAGCTTGGATGAGATTGGAAGAATTAGTGGCAGGTCAACCAAAATGGCCCTTGACATTGTGAGTTCAAATCTTGTCAAGGTCAATTTTGCCTTTCATCTTTTGATGGTCAATATGATAAAGTACCACTCAAGCACTGCGGTTGATTTAATCAACAAACCCCAACCCTCCAAAATTTCTGAGCAAAATTCTCAGCAACATTTCGTCTGACTCTTTACATTCTGAGTTCAAATTCTGCCGAGGTCAACTTTGCCTTTTATCCTTTTGGGATTGATAAAATACAAGTCATGTACTAAACCCCTCCCCTCAAAATTGCTGGCAGAATCATTAGCATATTGGACAAAATGCTTAGCAGCATTTCATCCATCTTCACATTCTAAGTTCAAACCTTACCAACGTCTATTTCACATTTCATCCTTCCAGGGTCAATTAAAATGGGGTTGATGTAATTGATTGCCCTCTCTCCTAAAATTCTTAGCCTTGTTCCAAAATTTGAAAGAATTATTACAGAGCCCTTCACCAATGAAGGCCTCTACACAACAACATGCAGCATTTACTTCCAATCTTTTATTTTCTAAGTTCAAATCCTGGGAATAGCTTTTACCTTTCTTCTCTTTGAACTTAATTAAGAGAGTGGCAATCATACATCAGTGTCAACTTAATTGATTATGACCCCCACCCCCACTCTAGATTCCTGACTTTACTGGGTGAGTCACATCATTCTGTAATGAGCATGGGGCTAGTTTCTTAGTTTCTCTGGCATATATATATATATATATATAATATATATATATATATATATATATAATAACAAAGGGTAAAATTAATTAATTAAGGAGTAATCAATAATTTCACCAAGTAGAATTCAGTATGAAAAAGGACCATTTCAACGGTAAACTTAAGTAATACTAATAAAAGGGTTCAGCAAAGATTTGCTTCACCACACACCAAAGTTAGAAATAGCAGCCCAAAATCTTAGCTTTTCTTCTACTTTAAAAAGGGACTCCTAGAGAAACCAAAATGCTTGAAGATAATGCACACAAGCAGAGAGTAAAGCAACGAAAATCAATCAATATCTGGTCATGCTCCAGCATGGCCACAGTCAAATGACTGAAACAATTAAAAGAGTAAAAGAGTATATATGCTAGCACGGAAAACGGACGTTAAACGATGATGATGATGATAATATATATATATATATATATATTATATATATATATATATATATATATATATATATATATATAATAACAAAGGGTAAAATTAATTAATTAAGGAGTAATCAATAATTTCACCAAGTAGAATTCAGTATGAAAAAGGACCATTTCAACGGTAAACTTAAGTAATACTAATAAAAGGGTTCAGCAAAGATTTGCTTCACCACACACCAAAGTTTAGAAATAGCAGCCCAAAATCTTAGCTATTTCTTCTACTTTAAAAAGGGACTCCTAGAGAAACCAAAATGCTTGAAGATAATGCACACAAGCAGAGAGTAAAGCAACGAAAATCAATCAATATCTGGTCATGCTCCAGCATGGCCACAGTCAAATGACTGAAACAATTAAAAGAGTAAAAGAGTATATATGCTAGCACGGAAAACGGACGTTAAACGATGATGATGATGATAATATATATATATATATATATATATATATATATATATATATTCCCTCCTGGATGGGACATCAGTCTGTCCCAGGATTACTCACTTTTGCCAGGTGAGTGGGCAGGAGCAATGTGAAAAAGTGTTTTGCTCAAGAACACAACACATTGGTTGGCCCAGAAATTGAAATCACAATCTCATGTTTATAAGTCCACCACCCTAACCACTAAGCCACCACTCTGATTTTACATAAGTATTAGAAATTGCAATTTTTTAGCATTGGTGTGGCTGTGTGGTTGAGAAGATTGCTTCTTAGCCATGCAATCTCAGGTTCAGTCTCTCTGAATGGCAACTTGGCCAAGTATTTTCTACTATAGCCCTGGGCCAACCAAAGCTTTGCGAGTGAATTTGGTGGACAGAAACTATAAGAAGCCTGTTGTGTGTGTGTGAGTGTGTGTACCCTTGTCTTGAAATCCCATGACAGTTGTACAAGAACACCATTGTCATACAAAAGATGATGCACATTTCCAGGCTTCCATAAAGAACTTGTCTGGCCACGGAGAACATTTACCGTTCCTGGGAACAGGTGAAACTCATTAAAAGGGAAAGCATCAAGTAGCAAGAAAACCAACAAGTTCCGTCTGACCCATGCAAGCCTGGGAAAGTGCACGTTTAATGGTGATGATGATGATGATGCCATATGACACCCAGGAGCATCACATGATGCTGTATTAGGAAACAAGAGTCCACATAGAAACCTCAATTAAACTCCCCATACTCACAGACATTGTGCCCCTTCCTTTTCAAACCTTATAATCCCCAACCAAAACTAAGGAATGCTTCAAAACATGTTTGGTTCTAATCTAAAAGCATGTCTGTGTAATTCTGCTCCTTTCATAAACGGAATGGATTCCCATGTTGTCTTTGAGAAGCAATTATGTATTAATGCCATCCGATTCTATTTGAATGCACATGTTATACATTAGTAACATAGATATTTGTAATATGGAGTCGGGTTCCTTAGAATATACAGTGTGATTAGAATTTAGAATTTTAAAAAAATTTGTACTAATCCGTTGCTATTAGAAACCAATCTTTAGTGTTTTTTGTCTTATTTTTGTTTTTTTTTATTTCTCTGTACTTTGGTAATTTAAATGTTCCTAATAATAAACCAGCTTCCACAAATCATAGCATCTGACTGTAATTTGATAATCAAAAGACTCTCATATTAATCTGGTCTTGAAATCCTACTCATCCCCTCCCCCCTCCTCGTGCACTTTGCTTCCATTATAAAACTATTTCTCTACAACTTTCCTACAACATCACCACACACACACACACACATCAGAGAGAAAGATGGGTAGATAAATTGTGACCCAAGAAAATATATACACACGTACAAAAGTTACGAGTGAAAAATCTCACCTCACAGACATGCACATAATAAATATGACTACACACACACATTCATATATATATATATATATATATATATATATACATACAGAACATGTATAACTGATATGAGAGAGAAAGAGAGAGGGGGAGAGCGATATCACATGGTTGGATGGTGAGAAAACTGCAGCCAGCAGATGCGAATGGCATCATTTTGCTGCCAGACGTGCTCAAGAGTACAGAAAGAACTGATGTTGATGCTGAGTGTAGACTGGACCATCCGGCAGAATCCATGCCGTGGGATTGAACACACAGTCATGTGGTTCAGAGGTGAACTTCTCAACCACAAGGCACCAAAAGTTCTTTTAATTATGATTGCATAAATTATGGTGAGAGAGAGAGAGAATGTGATGTAAGAAAAGTCAAGATTGGATAAAATCAAATTCTTCACCATGAGGTCTGTATGAAGCCTTTTGTGAGGGTGCATGGCCTAGGGGTAAGTTTGCTGCATTCACCACTGCAAAATCCTGGTTTCAGTTCCTGGGCGAGGCAGTAGATTGTATTCTTAAGCAAAACACTTCATTGCATGTTTCTCTGTTGTGTGGTCAAACTGAGAACCTGTTCAGACAATGTTGATTTGACGAAGGGAGTAAAAGCTAATGTATGGCACCTTTGATCCCTATAAACAGATCTTTTGTGCCAGTCGTTCAGCATCAACCAAACACTCCCACGTTGTCTTCGATGGGAGATTCCATTATCCGTCCTCCACAACTCAGTTTCATATTTCTTCATGCATTACTTTGTAGCTTCTAGATTTTGATGACATGATTGTTTATTTTTAGAATGACATTGTAGGGTAGGTGTGAGAGGCCAGATGTGGCCAGTTTGAATTTAAAACAACCTGGATATTTTGGCTGCTTTAACTGTGGAGCCATCCTTGGGGAGTTTCAAGGGTTAAGTGTGGAGCCATGCTTGGGGAGCTTCAAGGGTTAAGTGTGGAGCCATCTTTAGGGAGCTTCAGTAGTGTAATAAGTTTTTATCATGAGAAGTGATTGGTAGCTTCTCACTCAACTTACCCCCATTTCTTGAGAAAGGCTTGCAGTGAGCGCCCTCTACCTTTACTGATGGCTCTTCTCATGGCACAACAGTGGGAAGAGGGGAGGAGAAAGAGAAGAAGGGTGGGGAACTAACCGGTGCTTTATTTATCTTAAATGTTGACCCTGAGAGGATGAAAGGTAAAGATGACCTCAGCTGGAATTGAAATCAGATCCCAGAGAGTTGAAACAAATACCACGAGGTTATTTCTATTCTGCTAATTCCTTATTCACCCCCCCCCCCCATCATATGTGTGTGTCTCTGTGAATGTTAGTGGTTTTGTGTGTATATGACTGCCTCTGTGTGTGTATATAAGTATATGCATGTCTATATGCCACACACAGATGCAAGTATGTGTGTATTTAATGGTAATTCTGTATAAAACATACAACAGCTCAGAGTTGCTACATTCTATAGAAATATTCCCAAGCCACAAAGGAAGTTTTATTCTCCAGTTTAAGACAACATTGCTGCATAAATTCTATATGAAATGCCAAACCAATACCACCGGCTGCTCTACAAAGGCCATTGAAACAAAGACGGAATGCCATAGAACATTTCCTCTAAATGAATTGTTCTTCAAATGAAGACATCTTACACCATTATCAGCATGTGTGTGTGTGTGTGTGGTGTGTGTGTGTGTGTGTGTGTGTGAGTATTTATGCATGAATAATACAGGAAACTATGTGTGTATATATGAATCTCAATGAATATAAATAGTTGTCTATATTATGTATGTGCGTGTGTAGGCATATATATATATATATGTGTGTGTGTGTGTGTGTGTATGTCTGTATTTATATATATATATGTGTATGCATTTATATATATATATATATATAAAGAAAGAGAGAGAGAGGGAAGGAGGGAGGAAGTGAAATATGTGTGTGCGTGTGTGTGTATGTATTTATGTTTGTGTGCGTGTGTATGTATACACACACATACATCAAATATATGAGATCAATGAAATCTGAACCTGACTGAAGAAGTAAGTACACATGTCAATAGGATTGATTTAAAACCGCTGGAAGCAGCGCTCCAGCTTGGCCACATTTTAATGACTGCAACCAGTTAAACAATAAAAGGTTATTTTCAAATGTAATAATGCGTGTGTGTGTGTGTGTGTGTGTGTGTGTGTGTTTATACACACACATGGCTGTGTAGTGATTTGGATAGAGTCCTGCTGAAGCGGTTAACTCTTAGCATCTGAACTCACGTACATTGAGGGTTGCCACATTGCCCTGGAAAAACTAAGGGACCACTTGGGGTTCTAAAACTCCTAGTATTACGAGGTGTTTGCCACTTTCTCCTCCAGGTAAGGGTTGGTGTCAGGAAGAGTATCCAGCCCTAAAAAAGTCTGTCTCATCATAGCATTTTGTCCAACCCACTGCAAGTATGAGCTGTTGATGTTAAAATGATGATGATGCATATGTGTGTGTGTGTGTGTGTGTATGTACGCACACGTGTGTCTGTAAATGTTTGCATTCTATGTGTGTGTTTGTGCAAATGTTTACATCCTGTGTGCTAGCATGGGTTGGACGATTTGACTGAGGGATGGCGAACCAGATGGCTGCACCAGACTCCAATCTGATCTGGCAGAGTTTCTACAGCTGGATGCCCTTCCTAATGCCAACCACTCCAAGAGTGTAGTGGGTGCTTTTATGTGCCACCGGCACGAGAGCCAGTCAGGCGGTACTGGCAACGGCCACACTCAAATGATGCTTTTTATGTGCCACCTGCACAGGAGCCAGTCCAGCGGCACTGGCAACGACCTCGCTCGAATGTTTTTTCACGTGCCACCAGCACAAGTGCCAGTAAGGCGATGCAAATAACGATCACGCTCGAATGGTGCTTTTTACGTACCATCGGCACGGAGATCAGCTCGTTGCTTTGGTAACAATGATGCTCGTATGGTACTCTTAGCGCTCCACTAGCACAGATGCCAGTCATCATTAAATCAACGGGAGCACTGGTCGCCATAACCGACAGAGAGTGGGCCATGTCTGACTCACCAACGAAAAGGGTTGAGTCAAGGCTTTGGCAAAAGACATTTGCTCAAGGTGCCATGCAGTAGAATTGAACGTGGAACCATGAAGTTGCAGAGGAAACTGTCTAATGACACATCCATGCATGCAGATGTGATTTAAACCTCCATTACCCTTACATAACATGCAGATGACAGAAAGGAGTCGAACACAACACACACACACACACACACACACACACGCACACACACACATTGAGATAATAATCGCATTGAAATAGGAAGAAATAAAACTTAACAAAACAAACATTAAAAATATTTGGAAAGATAATTAAGAGAAGAAAATAGAAATAAATGAGGATTAAGTAATTCCAGTGCAATGGTAACGTCAACAAGAACAACAACAACAAGCATCCCTGATAACAACATTAACAGCAGCAATCACAACCGGAACAGGTGTAGGATGAGGAACGACAACATCGACATCAGCAACGACAAAAAGCAATGGTGAACAACAACAACAACAGCAAAAACATGAGAGTAATGTAGGAAAAAGAATAATTAAAAACAAGTGCAAGAAATTATCTGCTAAACTCTAAGACAGAAGGAATGTGTGTGGGGAAAATCAATATGTGTGACTGTGTGTGTGCACGTGTGTGTGTGTGTGAATGCATGCACATATCAATGTATGTGCATGTATGTATGTATGTGTGTGTGTATGTTTGTATGCGAGTGCATGCACATATCAATGTGAGTGTATATATGTGTGTGTGTGCATGTTTAGTATGTGTGTGCGAACTTTGTGTATATTTGCATGTGTATGTGTATATCTGTATGAGTGAGTGTGTGTAAGTATGAGTGTGTTTGTATGTACATGTATATGTGTGTGTATATGCCTATGCATGCATGAGAGAGAGAGAGAGAATGTGTGTGTGAGTGTGTATGCATGTGAATGTGTGAGAGTAAGTGTATATGTGAGCACATTACATGTGTGCAAGTGTGTGTGTGTGTGTGTGTGTGTGTGCAAAGCAAAAGAAAAGGAAAGGAGAATGAAATGTGTTTATAAACAATATCTGTGATGAGAGCAAATGTTTGGTTTGTTTGCTGCCGTTGAGATGATGATGATGATGATGGCAGCTGTGACAGAGGCCTGGTGGAGATTTTGGTTTTTCTAATCTGGGTTGGCGTTGGCAAAGTTCTCTTCTTGGAAACCACTCACGGAACAAGCTTTTAGCAGGGAAAAATGCAAATTTTCTTAGGCATATAATTTCTCCCTACCACCATCACTCTCACCTCTACTCTCTCTCTCTCTCTCTCTTCCTCCCCCCTCTCTCTCTCTCTCACATGTTCATCACTGTCTCATCTCCAACCCCTTTTCTCTCTCTCAGTCATGTTGTCTCTGTCTGTCTGTCTCTCATTTGATGACATTTCTTTTTTTCTCCCTCTCTCTCTCTCTCTCTCGCTTATCATGTTGTCTCTCTCTGTCTCACTCTCAAGTCTCTTACACTCTCTCTCTCTCTCCCCCCCTCTCTTTCTATCACATGTCACTTTGTAAAACCATCAGCACTTTTTTGGTTTTGGAATCGGTTGACTTTCCTTTCTTTCTTTCTTTCTTTCTTCTATTTTTTTTCTATATTTTTGTTTGGTTTGTTTTGGCATTTTTTTTGTTGGTATTGGTTCAGAAATTAAATGAGAGAAGACATCACAGAAGGTTGTTAAAAGTTAAATAGTAATAAAGGGGGTGGCGGAATGGGGGGGGGGAGCCCCAAGAAAAACAAAAACCTCAAACAAAACACACAAATATACAGAATCTACTGCACCACCCCCCACCGAAAAAAAGAAGTAGATATGTTATTAAGGAAAGAAACAGTAAAATTCAGTATCGACCCCCCCCATCCTACCCAGATACAAAAGAACGGGGGGTGGGGGGGGTGTTTTAAAAAACAGATGGAAGAGACAACAGGAGGAAGAGAGGATGATGACAATACAATGCTATATTGTATTTAATCAAATTTCTTTCTCTTCATGAAGAAAATAGAATATATAAACAAAAAAAAAAAGCAGAAAAAAAAAATAGGGAGAGAAAAGAAATTAAGAAGAAAAAAAGTGAAGGGAAAAAAAACACTTTTGAAATTTGGGTTGAAAATAAATATAATGAAAGAATGAAATGAAAAAAAAATTTGAGGAAGAAAAGAAAAATTAAAAAAAATTGAACAATATTTAAAGAAGGGGAATTGGGTGGGTGTGACATGGAAAAGTCATAAAAATGAGAATATATATATATATATATATATATATACATACAAACACACATATAAGACATACACATATGTATACACACACATACACATACATACATACATACAGACATATGTGTGTAACCCCCTCCATACATATATATATACATATATATATATATATATATTGAGAAAGAGAGAGAGAGAGAGAGAGAGAGAGAGAGAGAGAGAGAGAGAGAGAGAGAGAGAGAATGTGTATGTGTGTGTGTGTGTATAGATGACAAGGAAAGAAGTTGGTGGTTGGGGGAGTTTAGAATAATATCTGTAATATTTGAATGTGGCAAAAGAGAAATAAGAATAAAATACATTATGATGATGATGAGGTATTTTGGCAGGCAGCAAAGTTGGGCGACTTCAAGTTTAAATACAAATACACACACACACACACATGTGTGTGTGTTCATGATTAATCATATAGATATAGTCCACAGGCATGGTAGGGTGGTTAAGAAGCTCAGTTTGCAATCTTGTAGCTTCAGGTTCAGTCCCATTGCTCGGCACCTTGAATAAGGGTCTTCTCCTACGACCCCGGACCAACCAATGCAGTGTGAGTGAATTTGGTAAGCAGAAACTGCATGGAAGCTTGTCATACATGTGTGTGTGTGTGTGTGTGTGTGTGTGTGTGTGTGTGTGTGTGGTGTGTGTGTGGTGTGTGCGTGTGTTCCTTCCCCTAACCACTTGACAACAACAAATGTTGTGTTTCGTTAGTTCACATTATTAATTTTAAGGAGAACAGGGCCCAGTTCCCTGGTGTGTATGTTACTCCCTGGATGGGTCTCCAGTCCCGTTGCAGGATTACTCCTTCCTAGCAGCTAAGTAGACTGGAGCAACATGAAATCAAGTGTTTTGTTCAAGAAACACACAATGCATCGCCGGGTCCAGGAACCAAAACCACAATCTTACAACCATGAATCCAACACGCTAACCACTAAGCCATGTACCTCTACAGTGTTGGTTTGTTTACGTCCCCATAACTGGTAGTTCTGCAAAAGAGGCCAATAGAATACTAGACTTAAAATAAAAAAGTACTGGGGTCGATTTGTTTGACTAAACCCCTTCAAGACAGTGCCCCAGCATGGCCACGGTCCAGTGACTGAAACAAGTAAAACAACAGCCCTTCATACATTAAATGAAAGAAAGCACTCAATGAGTAAATAGACTTTGTTTGCTCATTGAGAGTTTTATACTCATTTCCCAAGCAATTGCTCAGCCAGCACCCTCTACAGCCATGTCTGAATTGATCACAGCCAAGCTTACATCTCTGCAGCCATGCCTGCATCTATAAAATTTATTTTTAACAAAGAAATGGTTGACAGTAACTTTGATGTTCTACTGATGGTCAGTTACAAACAGAGTTATATGCAATTCTTCAGTATAAAATCTTCTTTTAATCTAAATGTGATAAATGTTAATGATATGTCCCTTAAATGCTATTGCCATCCAGTATTCGTTTTCAGGTGTAAAAATAGTGTGGGTGGCTGATAGTCACAGGTCACCGTCTAGTTCAGGAATAAAAACCATAATCTCATGATTGTGAGTGCCACACCCTAACCACTAGGCCATGTGCCCTCGCATGCACAAACACAAAGGTTTACAACTGATTTATTTATACTGTTTCTACATATCTAAAATATTAGTTTCTGTCAAACCCTATAACAGGGTGAAAGCACAGTCTCTTTGCTAAAACTTTTACATCTGTTTATATATAAGACTATTCATACACACATACATACATATATTGTGTGTATTGAAAAGTTTTTCATATTCACTTGGTCCTTTATATTTAGTTCGGAACAATAACTTTCCTAAGTCCATCTATGTTTAAAGACCTTCACTACCTCATCAAAACCATGAGGAGGAAATATGAATAATCGTTAATAAAAAAAAAAAGATTAAACTCAAGCAGTCATGTCTTCTATATAACATGCCAGGGAAAACACTATTTCATATATATATATACACACACACACACACAAACACTCGCACAAAGTAAATTGTAGTACTAATACTAAAAAATGGCAATAATAATAATAATAATCTAACGACAACAATAATTTACCATTAAAAATAAAACAAGAGAAACAACAATATAGAATAATTTTTTTAAAGGGAAAAAAAGAAACACGAAAAGGTGGCAGATGATGATAGGTGGAGGTGAGGAAACGGTGATAGGAATTTTACTGCCAGAAAACTGAAGTCAATTGTTTTGTTGATAAAATAGAATGAAATAGAATAAAAAACGACTTCTCCCTCGCCACCAGTTAACAGATTTTATTTTATTCGTTGTATTTTTTTAATGTTTTTGGTTTAATTCTTCTCTCTCTCTCTCTCTCATTTCCTATTTCTTTCTTTCCACCTTTTCCTTAGCTAAGATAAAAATGCAGTAACTTTGAAATGGGTTATTTTAGATCTGACAACCGACAGCACAACAGACGGACATAAGTCAGTCGACATTTAAAGAAAGTAGACTTGTCGACTGCCGAACGAAGTCAATAAATAAAATCATTAGAAAATGGATAAAAAGGTTGGGGATTTTTGTGGGGAAGGCTTTTGTTCAGTTTAGTTTGAAAAGACAAAATACAAGATATGAAGAAATATGTTTTTATGAGGAAGGGAGAGAGACATTATGTCGGATAGAGTCAGTTGATAGTTGAAGACAATCAACTGGCCAACAACTCATTAAAATCGTTAGAAAATGGGTGAAAAGGTTGGGGTTTATTGTGGGGAAAGTTTTTCGTTCGGTTTTGTTTTCTGCAAAATACAGGAGCTGAAAGAAATATTTCGGAGAGAGAAAATGGTACAACATGTTGGACATAAGTCAGTTAATAGTTAAAGACAACCAACTTTCCATCAATTCAATAAAATCATTAGAAAATAGATAAGAAGGTTATTAATTAGTATTTTTTTTTTTTTTGCTGGGAAACTTTTTTTTAGTTTAATTTTCAGAAATATAGAATGGGAAGGAATATTTGTATCAGAGAGACGACAGACGTTAAGTTGACAGTTAAAGACATTCGACTGTTGAATAAATCAATCGATAAATATGAGAAAACGACTTTTTTTTTTTGTATAGGATGTGTGAGTGAAGGGAAGGTTATTTTTCTGTGCAAATTAGTTTTGAAAATACAAGACACGAGGCAATATTTATGTAAAAGAGGGGCAGTGGTCCTACATAATAAGTCAGCTGAGAGAGAGAGAGAGAGTCGACTGTCGAACAAGTCGAGAAATATCAGGAGAAAATAGATAAAAAATAAGTTTTGGGAAGGGAAAGTGTAACGGGGAAGCTTTATTTTTTAATACAGGATGTGGAGAGATATTTATGTAAGATAAATATAAGATAAAAATACCCGAAGAGACACTGTGAAACAAGCGTGAAAGATGGCCAACCGAATGGCAGGCAGGCAGGCAGGGAACGGCTGCAGGGGAGATGAGAGACAAATCACATCCTTCACCCCACCACCCTTTTAAATAAGGAGGGGATGTATTACATAATTTAGTCATAAATTATTCCCCCCCCCCGCTAAAAAGATGGTATGGTCACGTTTGGAATGTCTTTGACTGTAAGGCTGCTCAATCAGAACTGACCTGGGACTAAGCAACAATAATACCATCACCACCGCCACTACCCCCCACTACCACTACCAAGGGTGATGCTGTTACAAGATTGTTATGCTAAGGATCGAAACAGAGAATGGGATATGAAGGGAGTCAAAGGTGGGGTAGTGCCCCAAGAGGGCCCCATGTTACATCAAAGCCAACAACTATCAATGTAGAGCACTGTAGGTATTTGTATGGAAGGGAGGTCACCTAGGATCATTTGAGATCCTTCCCAATTAGTCCAGACTATTTTACTATGTTCCAACTAATTACTACAGCTTGATGCTTAATTTGCTGAAAGCCTGAGGGAGCAAGGGTCTATAAGCCCGACACTTGACTTGTTAGAAATAGCAGCCAACTGTTTCCAAAGAACAAAAACAAGGCAAAAGGAACAAACTGAATAATGTATACAAAGATGAACTATGGCCAGGAAGACGAGATGGTCATGGTTGGAATGCCATAAAAGATAAATTATCATAGCTTGAGCAGCATTGGCCAAGAGCTTAACAACAACAAAAACAACTTCACTTCAGTAAGCAGCAGGTGCATTATGAAATTGCTGAGTGTTTTTTTTAGTGGCCTCTTACTTCATAATGAATTAGACACAGGCATAGCTGTGTGGTGAAGATGTTTGCTGCCCAACTACAGAGTTTCTGGGTCGGTCAAGTATCTTCTACTACAGCGGTGGGGATGACCAAAGCCTTGTGAGTGGATTTAGTAGACGGAAACAGAAAGAAGCCCATTGTGTGCAATATATGTGTGTATCTTTGTTCTCCACTGATGCTTGTAACTGGTGTAGGTTTATTTATGACTTGTGACTTAGCAGTTCAACAAGCGAGATCAATAGAATAAATACCAGGCTTCAAAGAGGAGAAAAAAAAGAAAAAGTACTGGGGTGAATCCTGTTGACCAAAACCCTCCAAAGTGGTGCCCCAGCAAGGTTGCAGCAGAATGACTGAAACAAGTAAAAGATAGAACCCCCAAAACTGAGAAATAATTCTTACCAAGTATTCCAAAGAGAGACAACCTCCACCGGACTCAATGACGCCGTCCTTCATCAACATGTTCAGCGTGATGCCACGACCTCGTCCACACCCCGTGCCACCACTGGACATGTTTGCACCACTTCCCCTCCCAACACCTCGTGCCGTCGTGCCGCCGGGTGCCATGATCCTTCCGCTACCTTTACTGCCAGGTCGGCTGTTCAAACAATCAATCATCTCTTGTGATTTGTGATATTTGGACGACAGCAGCTGGTGTTGCCTCTGCTGTTGCTGCAGCAGGGGCTGTTTCAAATAGAGTTTGTGTGGATCAGGTAAAGACAATGGCATTTCTATTTTGTTGCTTCTCATCAGATTCCTGTCATGCGATTGTGTTGTAAACCTCATCTTAATGCCATTACCATTCTTATTGTTATTATGATTATCATTTTTATTTTTATTATTATTATTATTATTATTGTTGTTGTTGTTGTTGTCGCTGTTCTCCAAAGTGGAGACAAGCATCCGTTTCGGGCTGCTAACCCTGTGTGTCTCCTCATCACCCATTTCCTCACTCTCTGCCTCCTCCCTTTCTTCTTCCTCCTCCTCTTCCTCTTCTTCCATTGTTGCTTCTGCTTCTTCCTCTTCTTCCTCTTCCTCTTCTACTTCTTCTTCCATTTCCTCCTCTACCGCCTCATCAGCCTCACCGATATCTCCGTCCTCTTCGTCTTCTGGTTCGCCGCTATCATTGATGTTGCTGCAGCTAAAGCTATTGCCGTTCTCTTCCAACGATGGACTCAGTCGATCCATTTCAACATCTTTCAATTTCTCAATGCTGTTTTCTGTAAAATAAAAAGAATTGAAAAAAAAAATGTAATTAGTAAAAATAATAATAATAATGGTTTCACATTTTTCCACAAGGGCAGCAATTTTGGTGGGAGGGGATGAGTTAATTACTTTGACCCCCGATATTCAACTGGTACTTATTTTATCGACCCCCAAAAAGATGAAAGGCTAAGTCAACCTTGGCAGAATTTGAACTCAGAATGGAGCGATGGGTGAAATACTGCTATTTTGTCCAGCTTGCGAACGATTCTGCCAGCTCACCGCTTTAATAATAACAACAACAACAACGATAATAATATTCATTTCATAGAGAGATACACAGCCTGAAATTTTAGGGAAAAGAATGGTTGATTCTATTAACCTCAGTACTTGATTGATATTTTATTTTGTAAAGAGGTGACAGAGATAGGAACAGTTATCAGAGAGAGAGAGAGAGCGAAGAGGATGGGGGGATGAGAGAGAAGGAAGAGAGAGAGAGAGAAGTGAAGAAAGAAGTGAGAAAAAGTGAAGACATGGCGGAAAGAGAAAGTAAAAAGAAAGAAGAGAATTCAATGTTTTGGACATTTATTACAAAAGCCCAGTGTTTTGGACAGTGACTTTTGTCAAGAAAAGAATACTCAATGTTTTGGACAGTGGCTCTTTATCAAGGACAGGGGAAAAGAAAATGAATGAAACAAGGAAATGAATGTGAAATGGAAAGTTATTCTTAAGTTGAAGTTTCCATGATGGCAAAGACTGGTAGGAAGGAGCAAGACACACACACAGAGGAAGAAAGACACCTAAATAAATACATAGAGGCACACACAAACATATGAATGTGCATATGTGTGTCTCTCTATATATATGTGTGTATGTATACACAAACACATATGCATACACACATATATATATATGCATCCAAAAACAAATACACAGCCAACTTCCCCACCACCACCACCACCCTACCACATGTTGTTGTTGTTATTGTTGCCGTTTCTTTTATTTTTTTCTTATTTTCGCTTGTTTGTTTCATTTAAGAAATTGTACCAGAATCCATCTAAATGATGAATGACATTAAATTAAGAATAGCTTCCAGAAAATTCCATTAGGAATCATGGAATAATGAGAAAACCAATTTGTAAATGTGGCAATACTGATGATATAAAATGCAAACTTAAAGAACATGATTAATTAAGTTTTAATATCCAAAACGATCATAATTCCAAAGAACTTTACAATTAGACTTATTCCCCGCCCCACACCCCCCACAGTCTGTTTGCTGTTGATTTCTTTAATCATTTTAAAAGCAAATCTTTTTGAGATAACTCCAAGATTACCAAGGGCTGCTGCTTTTCCCTGGGGTTCTTCCCCACTCCCACTCTGTATTTGTTGTTGTTATATAGCGCCAGTGCTGTCCTGATCCAGAAGATGAGAACATGATTTATGATCAAAAGCACTCCAGCCGTGAAGGGTTTGGTTGGGAATAGCAGGAACGACATTTTCTATGCATTCTTCCTTCTTTAAAGACAAAAAAAAAAGCCCTGCTACACTTGGAACCATCCTTGAGTTGGTTCTACAGTTTGAATTGAATCGGGTATCCATCATCATCATCATTGTTTAATGTCCGTTTTCCGTGCTAGCACGGGTTGGACGGTTCGACTGGGGTCTGGGAAGCCAGGAAGCTGCACCAGGCTCCAGTCTGATCTGGTAGTGTTTCTAAAGCTGGATGCCCTTCCTAACGCCAACCACTCCATGAGTGTAGTGGGTGCTTTTTATGTGCCAGGAGAGGCTGGCAGCGTCCACGATTGGTTGGTGCTTTTTACGTGCCACTGCCACAGATGTGTATATATACATTTGTCTATGCGTGCTTGTATATAAATAGATGTGTTGGTGTAATAATATATGCCTATTTACAATAAATATCAAAGGGAGACATGCTAGCAGTGGTCAGTGATTGGTCAGATGTGGGCTTTTGTATCAATGAAATCCTGAAAACTAAACATTTACCAAACACCCCTTCCCCGTCACACACACACACACAGAGGAGGATACTCTGTTTGACCCAGATATAAAGTCACCCCTTGCCTCTCTCAAATACTCCCCACCCGCTTCATTGATGAGGGCTCTTTCCCTTTCTTGTTCTTTCCATGGTTTGCAAGTTACCTGGCAACCCCACTATTGCTGGTGACACAAAGAAAGTGCCCAGTACTCAATGTAATGTGGTCGGCATTAGAAGGGCCAGGAAGGGCGTGCAGCCATAGAAGCCATTCCAAAGCTGACACTGGAACATGATTCAGCCCTGCGGCTCACTGGATCCTGTCAAACTGTCCACCCCATGCCAGCATGGAAAGTGGACGTTAAATGAGGATGATGATATACACACACACATGTATTGAGTTCGTGTTAGGAATGACGTCCATCCATTGAGACCAGGAGGGAAAAAATGGAGCATTGTTATTTGAAACATCTGTGAGGGCAGAAATTCCAAAGAAAAGCTGACCAGAGCCATGACGTCCGGTCCAAATAATGCCAGCATCATAATGAGAATGAGATGATAAATATATATATATATTCTTTTATTTGTTTCAGTCATTTGACTGCGGCCATGCTGAAGCACCACCTTGAATTGAGCAAATCGACCCCAGGACTTCTTTGTAAGCCTATCGGTCTCTTTTGCTGAACCGCTAAGTTATGGAGATGTAAACAC